>NC_086455.1:23195428-23400428 GCF_028390025.1 Pseudophryne corroboree
ATGCAAAAGCCCTGGGTGTAACAGGTTAACCCGCAGTGGTTGTTACAGCCTGACCCATCAAATGATGCTCGTGCGCTTTAAAATGATTTTCTCTTGTTGTATAGAGAACGTACACTCCTATTGGTGCAGGAATGGCTCCAGTGTAATAGTGCTACAACTACTGTCTACTTCCAAATATTACGTTTACATAAATTCAGGTCTTACGTAACATAGTTAATTCTGAACCAGATGGTTTACTACGCTCACGATGGTAAATCACCAGGCAGCGGGTAGTCTGACAGTGTTTATGTGGAGGAGCTAGACAATGAATACTGTTGCGAAGAAAACTTGTAACAAATCTAGATAAATACAATTCCATAGTGATCCAAACAGTTACTAAAGTATGTACTTAGCAGCGGCAGTTCCACATGTTCTATACACAAACCGTCAGCATTTTCTTACGCCGTTTTATTTGGAAAATAAAATCTATCCGGCTGCAAACTAAGCACCATGGGGCAGATGTATTAAGCCTAAAGAAGTGATAACGCACCAGCCAATCAGTACAGATTTAAAAAATGACAGGAGGTGATTGGCTGGTGCGTTATCACTGCTTTAACACTTCTTTATCCAGGCTTAATACATCTGATCCAACAGTAAAGGGGGGTACACACAGAGCGATAATCTAAGCAATCTGACTAGATTGCCTAGATTTTCAGCAAGATCGCTCCGTGTGTAGCCCTAACAGCGATAGCGATGCGCAGCCCCGCACATCGGTATCGCTGCTTCCCCCAACCCCCCCCCCCCCCCCCCCCCCCCCCCCCCACGCTCAGCACAGATCGCGCTGTGCTGAGCGGCGGGAGAGATGTGTGCTGAGCGGTTCGCTCAGCACACATCTCTACAGCATCGGGCCGTGAGTACTGGCCTTAACTTCTAGGCAGTACTGGTGCCTGCTCACTATGCAATTGTGTTTATCTAGATTGTTGAATTTTTTTTTTTTTTTTTTTGCAACAGTATTTGCCTAGTTGCTCTTAATAAAAGTGAAACATTATCTGTGAATAATCATATGTGTATATAAAGGGTGCCCCAGAAAAAGTTCTCTTTTTGCAACCCCCACTTTTTGAGTACACGGGGGCAGATGTATTAACCTGGAGAAGGCACAAGGAAGTGATAAACCAGTGATCTGTGCAAGGTGATAAAGACACCAGCCAATCAGCTCCCATATGTAAATTAACAGTTAGGAGCTGATTGGCTGCTGCCTTTATCACCTTGCACATATCACTGGTTTATCACTTCCTTATGCCTTCTCCAGGTTAATACATCTGCCCCTCTGTATTAAACTCTTTTGGGAGCACCGCCAATGTTGTGATTTACACTTTGTGTATTCCAATGACTGGCTTGTTTTACTGAAAATCTATACCAGGTGCCCCTATGGCGTATTACCCATACCAAGTGATTTAGTAGGTATTATATTAATATTAAGCATACTCCATGTAATCTATTTAAAAGTACTAAAAAAAACCAACAAGTTTAAAATACCTGTCTAAGGCACCCCTTAAAACTATACTTGGGACTATACATTCCACAGATTAGAAAACCGTATTGTAGATCAGGGTTCTTGTCCCTGTGGCATAGCCGCAGATAAAAGATAGTCAACAACTGAATTCAGTATTGGGTCATACGTCGGCATGTAGTGGGGGGAACAAAGGGGTGTTTATTGCTGTATAGCCATATGGGGTTACAGTGCAAGAGCTGCCGGTAGTGGGCCAGCTTGGATGTTAAGGTGTGGGCTGAGATTTTCTTGGAGCCTGTATAGTTTAGGCCAGGCATATCCAAACTGCGACCCTCCAGCTGTTGTGAAACTACATATCCCAGCATGCCCTGACACCGTTTTGCTGTCAGAGAATGCTAAAGCGGTGTCAGGGCATGCTGGGATGTGTAGTTTCTCAACAGCAAGAGGGCCGCAGTTTGGACATGCCTGGTTTAGACTAATGGGACCAGTAATCTTCCTAGTACAGCTGACCTGCACGTAAAATAATTCAGAAACAAAGGGAAGAAATCTGTCTGAGAGGCACAAATAACAGTAAAATATAACTTTGTGGTTCAATTAATACAACATTAGACTTACACATTAGATGGAAATTATTGCACTATTTTAAAATATTTAAATATACAGGGATTTTTTTTTTTTTAATGTTTCAGATGCTTTGTGCTTGTAATGTATATCAACAAAAACCCTTTACAATCCACATGAATTTATTCAATCGATTTTAGTATAGGATTTATATGGTGCTCTATTATGGTTTAATTACTAATTATTATTTTTCTTTTTATTAAGCGATGGGTTGCATTTAGACAGATGAGATTTGAAGGTGGCTTCCAAGGCCGCTGCAATAAGCTGGTGGATGGCTGCTACTCCTTTTGGCAAGCTGGTTTAATGCCTCTCCTTCATAGAACCTTGTATGCAGAAGGTAAGAACGTGATTATCTCAGATGGCATTTAAGTGGAACTCTCCGGGATTGTTACCCCACGGTAGTGAATAGGATATGCTGTGTTCATTTGGAGTGCCTGTGTATAAGTCCTGAGCCATCTGTAGCTGCTACGGACTGGTGACACGTTCCCTCTCAGCGTACAGGGTAATTGCCAGCTGATCTGGGGCTGCATTGAAAGACCGCTCTCACTCACGGTTACTGCAGCGGCGTGGTAGCTACACAGAGGGTACAGTGGTGATCTCATACAGGGGATATCGGCAAAGAGCCCTGGGGTGGAAAGATTCCTAAACTTGGGATAAATTGCAATTTAAAACAAATCCATGATCTTTGAAGGTGTAAGCTAATAAATGTGGTGGATATTATGACTTTTGCAGGGGATTCTGCTCTTAGCCATACAAACTGGATGTTTAACCAGCACGCTCTGCAAGAATACATTCTCCTGTGCTGCCAGTGTCCCAGCGGTGGATTATTAGATAAACCTGGAAAGTAAGTGATGCAAAGTTACCTCTGTAATATTTTTCCAGATGGAATCATTTCCCTATGTTTTAAATACATTTCTTGGTAATGTATGTTTATAAAGGTCAAGAGACTTCTACCATACCTGCTACTGCCTGAGCGGTCTGTCTATGGCGCAGCATTACGGCAGTGGTGAAATCCTCCACGAAACGATCATCGGAGTACCAGAAAATTCATTGGTGAGTAGGTTCCACTATTCAGCTCTAGGCAGTAGGAGTGAGGCTGCAATTTAGCATGGGTTAGGAGACAGGTGCCTCTCCAGGCATTATAGAGCATGGGTACGGCCCACGTACGGACCTGCTTGATATGCTGTTGTGGCTCAGTAAGTTTGGTATAAGTGCAGCTTTGATTTTCTGCACATTGATGTCAGCATGATGGGAGACGCATTGGGGCCTCCCCAACTAAGTAACTCATTTTACATGTATTATTTTGTGCCTAGCGCTGCAGAAAATAGCACTGGGCAAGACAAGGGAGCTGACTGGATAAGCCTGGCTTCCATTTGTGTGGGAGTTTGCTGGAGGTGCAAATAAACTGGAATATTACACCAGCTACGTGGTGCAAATTCAGTTGTTTTATTTGAATTTTTTAAATGGGAACCTTCGTACATACCTAAGTGACCCAGTTGTACACACTGAAAAGTGCTGTCACTCTAAAATATTACACACGCCAAGTTTAACAAACTATTTAGCTGCTTTTTTTCATGCTCCGATATTAAAGGACGGTTGCAATGAAAGATTTGCTGCAACGCGTTGTAACACTTGTGCTATTTTATGTATAAAGACAGAATGTACACAGACGGTGTTCTGCTGGTTTATTGGAAAATGAACCCCATGATCTGGTTCTATATCACTAGCATGCTGCCCATTGGGAGCACATCCCATAGGAGTTCATTGTTTAATTAATTCATTAATTTTATTTATATAGCGCTCTTTCTCCAACAGGACTCAGGGAGCTTTACAGGTATCAAACACTGCACATAACACAAAGATTAATACAGATGTAAAAAGAAGACCTAGAGCAGACAGTAAGCATAAAGCAGATTTGGTGCAGACAGTTTGGGTAATAATGTCCATGGTTATATACTCCATCCACAAAAGGACACACTATGTAGGATTATCCTGGGTGGAATAGTTTATGCCTAGAAGAGATGACACAATGGGTGATTGTAGCGACCCGACACTCATAATAGGTCCCAATATTACCGTCAGCTGCACGTATTTTTCATCCCATTAACGATCGTACCAGTTGAGGCAGCCATGTTGGGTGCGCTATGAAGGTTACGCTGTGGGAGATAAGCCATACAAGGACCCAAGATATACATGGGAACAGCTAAGTTTAAGTGTTGTAGTCACCAAAACACAAAGGAGAGGTGGCCATTTTGTAGATGGCCAACCACTCATGAAAATTGGTTAAGAATTAGCGATATCTCTGAAGCACTATGTCTTTAGAAGAATATGTTGTCATTTGTGAATCATGAATATGTATTCTACCCACAGCATGGCTGCTTTCACTATGTGAAAGTAAAATGGATATGTTGCCTGCATTCTGTGTTCTATGGCACTTCCTACACCAACATTTTTGCATTTAATCGCCTAATTTTAATGTTCTGCTTATACTGAAACATTACTGACTTTTTAAGGTATGTAGAGTTCACAGTGAATACATTTGGGGTATCTGCATGACAAAATCGTGTTTCAAGCAAAAATCATTACTGTATAATGTAATTATCGGTGGTTTAGAGGTTATGACTGATGTTTCAAATTACTTAGGCAGCTGCTGATCAGTACAGCTGGCTAGAGGTGGTGTAGCACAGAGTACTACTGGGGAGGGACAGGAGACTATAAATACAGGCTCTGGCTAGAGGAGGGGGTGTAGTAAAGAGTACTACTAGGCAGCTACAGGAGAAAAAAAAAAAAAAAAAGATTATATATATATATATATATATATATATATATATATATATATATACACACACACACGACATGTTTTCACCACATCTGTAGTAAAAAGTCTGAATTATTGTCTAATTTTTTTTTTTTCCTCCTCTCTGACAGAAACCTACACATCCGGTGTATAACATTGGACCCGATAAGGTAGCCCATGCCATCATGCATTTTATGGAAAAAGAGATTCCAGACATGGCAAACTGAAAGCTAGAAGAATAGTCAAAGGACTAATGACCCTGCACTTAGTGTGTACCACTATATATGCTACCAGCTACAACATGGAGGGAAGCCATTTTTCCCACTAGTGAAAGGTCTGAATAGTGTCCGCGTACACCACGGCTTTCTTACTGTCTGCAGAGAAAGATCGGCGGGCAGTGTGATGTGGCGATTGCTTGACGGCAAATCCATAGTCACCGTAACCCCAATACACCTTTTTCTATTAATACGCATTAAACTTTTGCGATCATGAAACTTGCATTGTCTGATCCAGACCTTCTGTTACACTGTATGAGGGGATTGTGAAATCAGACTAGAACAGCTACGTAGTGCTCTGAAAACCAAATGGAACGGGAATATTAATGTATGAGAATGCTACCCTGACTCATTTCATGACTAAATGCCTCATCTAACAAAGTATTTCCCCCTGGGGTACTAGATAGGGATCAGCAGTGAAATGGGGTGCCACGATTGCCGGCAGAAAACCTAACAGGAGTACTAATTTTTTTGTCACTCTTCGGGCGGTATTCAATTCTTTTCACCCCCTTCCACACCCGTTCTGTTTCTGCTGATGGGTGTGGTATCATCATTTCAGCTCGCTCCTCCCGGGGGTAGTGAGGCACCCAACCCTTTACGCAGCTAAATCTGATTACTATGAGCGATAACGGGGATCACTTTAGAAAGGAGATTGGACGTGATGTTATTTGAATACCGCCCTTTATGCACTGGATGTGCATGAGATTGTTGGATGTCCCATTATCAATAAACATTTATTATCAGTCCTGATAAAAGGTCAAGAGCAGTCACTGTAAGAGCAGTTACGGCAAACTCATTGTGGCCCCATGTTCTAGCTTCAGTGTTTACACCGGGAACACAGGTTATATAAAATGTGGAATTACAGAGTGTGATACAGCCAGTCTGATCCGGATGTTATGACCCTGGTTCTGTCTCGCTCTACTAAAGGGATATATTGTGTCTGACACCTGTTTAGCACTTTCCTTTCCTCTTAAATAATTTAAGGAGTTCTATTTATTTTTCTAATGCTACTATCTGACTGATCTACTCTTACAGGTCAGATTACAATATTAAAATAACTAAATGAAAAATAGATATCATCTGTTTTCTCCTATATAATGTCTATACACAGTTACTGTGCTAGGTTGTATGATCGGTTTCCAGGCAGCCTGTGTAAGCGGAACCACGTCTCTGTGCACAACACAGTGACCGTCTCGTCTATATATACCCTGAATCAGGACTGGGACTTCCTCAACGTGGCAATAATAATCTCCCTTTTATAGTACATCTGTCGGCTACACACAAATGGAAGAAGACACTTGTTGGGGGTATCCAGATGATAGGTGGACACGCTTTTTGGACGTTTTTGAACTTTTACCCACTTTATCATCCACTTGGACTATGAGTGGGAATGGTAACCCGTGCCGAGTGCATCAGTAACAAAGCGAGGCACCGTGCCCTAAGCAGGGCGGTACACTAATTGGGGTTTCCTGTGCTGAAACCTTCAATTTCACACCCAAAAAAAAAATAACTTGTGTCAATCGTTTGGGACACTGTTGACCTTTTGAACCTCACCCCTTTTTGGGCAAGACCAATATGACAGAGTAAAGCTAGGTACACACCTATAGAATAGTTGGCCCGTTCTCCCGCTATCAGGTTAACGGGCAATGATTTTATAGGTGTGTATGCAGCCCCAAGGCCGCCAGTAAACGGCTTATCACGCTCCTGCAACGGTCGGGAACAGGAGGTTGCGTATTACGTGCCGCACATGCGACTTCCCAATCCCCATAGTGGAGCCGCTGTGTGGCTACGATGGGTTACACTGGATGTGTACAATTTCTAACAAAGCTTTTACAATTCTACAACAGCAAAAACAAGTTTTGTTTTTATACTGGTTTTATTCATTGCATCTCCTAGAACCAACATCAAAATATGTCCTGGTCACAGTATGGATGACAATTGGTCCTTAAGTTTTGTGGCCGACGTGATCTTGTTTTAGGTCATAGGAATGTATAAAAAGAAAAGAAAATGTCTGTACATTACGATCCAAGTAATTGTAAAGAGGCAAAAAAAAAGCGTTCACACTGGTTTTGAAGAAATGTTCACAGTTATGTCAGACTCCAAATCTGTCCTTTTGATTTACATGGGTCAGCTATTACTGCTGGTCCCACAATTTTGCAATGCAAACCCTCTCCTACCCCCCCCAATAACGGCAAAGGTTTTGTAGTTTTAGAATGAGGATTGCATGTCTCGCAGAGGCAGGTATGTGCTAAAAAAGAATCTTGTAGTAATCCTCCCGATAGCTGTACAGCACAAGCATTGGTACCCTGAAGAGAGAGAACGGCAGAAAGACATTCAGGCACCAGACTTGTCACAACGAACACAAGCAGGCATAAGCAAACAATACCCCCCGCACAGCAACCATGCCAGATCAAATCACACCCAAGCACTTGAATAGTTATCAAATATAAATTAATGAATGCACAGCTGTATCCACCTTTGCAGTGAGTGTCGAGAATACAATATGATTTCTAAATATGTTGTGCACAGTGTGACTTAAACACAACATAACAATAAATGTTACGACAGGCTGAGTATCCCATATCCAAAAACTCAAATATGGAATATTCCAAAATACGGAGTTTTTGGAGAGAGATAGTGAAACCTTTGTTTTCTGATGGCTCAATATGCACAAACTTTGTTTAATAGACGAGTTATTAAAAATATTGGCTAAAATTAGCTTCAGGCTGTGTGTGTATAAGGAGGATCGGAATGTGATCCCGCCGCACCGGATGCCGATTATCAGTATACCAACATCGGCATCACGGGTGCTAGAATGCCGGCAGAGGGGCAAGCGCAATGAAGCCCCTTGCGGGCTGGGTGGCGAGCTGTGCTAGTCACAGGTTCTATTCTCCCTCTATGGGTGGCGTGGACACCCATAGAGGGGGAATCACCTACCTCGCCGGTAAATTACCCTCGTCCAGATCCCGACATGTGGTATGTTAACTGCATACTGTGCTTAGACTTGGGTCCCATCACCATGATATCTCATTATGGTATGCAATTATTCCAAAATACGGAAAAATCCCATATCCAAAATACCTCTGGTCCCAAGCATTTTGGATATGAGATCCTCAACCTGTACTAGGAAAACCTTGACAGTCCAGATCTTGTGTAAAATGAATGCAGCATAACTCTAGAACGTACCGCTTTTCGATTTTGATTGTGGAAATCTCATCGAGTATTATCTCTAGATATCTCTGCCGCGGCAGTCTAGTCATCAGCTGCTTCACAGATGCGTTGAATGCTTGTTTATCGCCACACTACAAAAGAAACGTTTAATTATCTGAGACCTTCATTACAGGGAGGATTTTTTTCATTTTTAGCCAACATCTCCGAACCCACAGACATACATAGGAAAGATAGGCAACTGCACCCAGTCCGGAGAACTACAATAACCCACCATCACCTAGCACTGAATGCCACCTTAGTCTGCACAGGATCATGTAATCGGTGAACTGATGAGGGTCTGCTTATATTTTCAAACCACACATATTATTCTCTGGCTGGAGCTCCGAGTACAGTATATGCATTTATCTATCTGTTACGGCGACTTAATTAGTACCGCAGTCAGTTTGATTTAACCGTTTAGGCTCAACCTTGGATTTTCTTAAAACCTGGACTGTTGGGTGCTTTGAGGACCGATTTTGGAAAACCTGTATTAAAATATAATATAGCACAAAAGAAAAGAACTTTCCATGGAGGGAATTGTCCTTAGAGACCAGGTACTCGCACAGTAAGCATTCACTATTAATATTACATGATTGGGTGAGGTTTTTTTTTGTTTTGTTTTTCATTTTAAAGGCTTCACTTGCTTGTAATTCCTTTTTAAAGTGTTACTTACCTCTAATGATAGTAAACCCTGGATGGTCTCTCTTGGCAGATCTACCTAAAATAAAAGAAATTTTGAGAAAAGAATTTAAAAATTGCACATACCTTATCTTGGATAGAAATCGGACCATAAAGATGGCCATAACCCAACAATAAAAGGCATCTCTGCTCTAGATCCACCTAAAGACAAATGACAGCTCCAAAGTGTCTCACATCAAATATGGAAAGAGGTGCATGGGGGCGAGACAGAAGCACACACATTTGTCAGATGACTCTCCTGTTTTTTCACGCTGAGATGCTCCACCTGCTGATCTACTTCCTCCTGCTCTCATTTCCCTCCTCCCAGACATCTGGCGTCACCATTAGTATTCTGCAAATTTACTGCACAAACAGGCTTCCTCATTAGCTGTCCTGCGATATTCCCAAATATCTCTGCAGTTTCTGCTAATGCCAAACAGGAAGAGATTCTGTGGGCACTGAGGCCATTTATCCTTTACATCTACTCTCTGTACCTGCATAGACTCCTTTTCCAGGAGTCTAACGGGACCCTGGAACTAGCATAGGGTGCAGAGTGCACTGCATAAAGCAACCTTCAGCAAAAACTGGTGTCCACTTGGTGCATAATGGAGACTAATGCCCAGGTGGCTACCCAACAGAATCAACAGAGACTCTACACTATGCCACCAGGTGGATAAGCACCCTCAAGAATGCAGTGATCTACCCTGAAAAGTGGCTGACTTTGGGGGAGATTTATCAGATCAATAAACTTCTAACTAATTTTCCAGCTAGATGGTTGGTACTTTTATCTCTCTCCAAGTTTTGTGTTAAAGTGACCTCTTTCATCTAATCTGGGGTATGCTGCCATCATGGGTGTATAGATGGAGCGGTGATGAGTTGACACCTAAAACTAAAAACTTGTTTAGCAGCTGGACCCTCTCCTCTACATCCCGTTAGCCCCTAAGGAGCCAATTAGTCTCCTCAAGACTGTCTAGAACTGGGATTACCTGAAGACAGGTAACGGCACATCAGAGGGTTATGTATACGAGATGGAGGAACCAGCTTGATTTAGCTTGATAGTATGCTCCATCACATAATTGGTTGACAGGTCAGAATGTTCCTAAGCGGCGGGTCAACAAACTACTCTACTTCATTAGATGAAGGAGCTATTGTAGTCTACTTTTGTTACCACAGAGGCTTACTTTCAGCCAGTCTTAGCTGCTGCTTAGGGTAACAAGGCAGCTAAAAGATGGACCGAAGAGTCAGGCTCCATGTTGCAATACAAATCTTCGTAATTGGATTGGCTTCCTTCCTAGAGGTCTATATTGAGCTTTCAGCTCCTTAAAACAAAATCGTGCATTCTCCAGCAGGTTCCAGTTCTCCAGTGCATACATTTACTGGGGAATAGGACATCTGAATAGGACATCTTGGGACAGATGTATTAAGCCTGGAGAAGTGATAAGTGCAAGGTAATAACGCACCCGCCAATCAGCTCCAATATGTAAATTGACAGGAGCTGACTGGCTGGTGCGTTATCACCTTGCACTTATTACTGCTTCATCACTTCTCCAGGCTTAATACTGCCCCCTTGTTTTGAGGCAGTTCCAATTGCGGACCCTTTAGACTCCACTTCTGTTCCATGGTCAAGAGTATATCCTGGCCTGGTGAGCCAGTTCTTGTGGCTGTCTCCTTCAGCCTGTCACTTCCTTCTGTAGAGGCTGAACAGATGATTCCTCAGCAAGGGCTGAATAATGTCTATAAGAAAGTGAACCAATGGAACAACGGTTGACCGTCTCCTGGATTGGGGAAATGCAACGCTGTATTCTTATCTGAAATGACTTTGGACCTGGGACGGAGCTAGTGCCATAAATGTCCTCAACTAATGGCGGTTGCTACAGGTTCTGCTCAACGCTCAGCCATTCCATTGGGGCAGAAAATAAACACCACCCAGGTGAAAATTAGGTATTGCTTTGGTTTTAAGCAGCCATCATATATAGGGGGCAGTCAAGCCCACATATCAGATACTGTCATGATGGCAACAAAGCTGCAATTCCTGGCAAAGAAACGCGTTAGAACTACTATCACACACCTGGATTGAATATTGCTACACCGGAGTTCCAGACCAGCCACCTCAGCAATGCAGGCTTGCAACATCTAAAGGACCTGATTGGAAATCACCAGTAAGGAAAGGACCAATATTTATCATTCACCGTAATATTTGAGAACTCCAGCATCATTACAGGACTATGCCCCTCAGGAAATCATCCTTTAGTGGTGGACACCTACTGGATTTGTGCCTATGTGAGATTCAATATTCCCATACTCTTCTGCCATGATCTATAGGTGTCACTGTGGAATGGACACTCCATTATTAATGTTTTTGAATTGACATCATATTCCCAGGTGTTGTGGTAACTTGATTTTTAATATTGTTGTTACATACTGTACTAGCTGTTCTACCCGGTCTTTGCACAGGAGTTTCTGTTTTTCACGGTTGTACATATAAATGAGTGTTAAAAATTTTTGCAATTCTATAGAGATTAAAATTTGAGATGTCTTAATGTAAGTAAATATGAATCCATGGTTCTTGGCATTACCCGTAGCAGATACAGTAAAAAGTGACAGGACCATTTTTGTAGTTTATTAAATTCCACACACTGGAGGTGCAATCCAAATTTTGATCCGCTTGTTCATTTGGCCGCTATCGTTCCCGCAACGCAAGCCACGCATCGGTAATGATGTCATTATGTCAACCCCCTTTTCATACCCTTACGGGAGGTTTATTAAAATTCAAATTACGCAGTTTTTCTATTTCCCACCTGAAGAATACCTATGTTACATTTCAGTTTCCTAACATATCGGGAACAATACACACATTGTGTAATAAAAATGAACTCTTATTTTGTTTAAAGATAGTAATTGTTCCATCTGGTTCTATTCATCATTTAGCGCCACCATTCCTTCCTTTTTTGTTTGATTCCATTGGGGCAATCTGGTTTGAATCCAATCTGAATACGCCACGGCATTTGGAAGATATACATTTCTTGGTGCAAGTAGAAGAAGGTACACAGATCAGTGTTCAAGTTGGCTTTAAACTTGTCATATTAGCAAGGTGGCTTGGAAAGTGGAATAAATCTGGCCTCATTCAAGGTGCAAGTTTAGTCTCTCCGTATTCTTTCATAGGAAATTGGCTCCAATTTGGAAGTACAATTATTTCTTCAAGGTACAGTATGTTGCATGTCCAACTGCCTTATAGTTCACTTATGATGCCTAGGAACTTTAATTTGGTTCCAAATGTAGTACAAAAGCCTGTTTTGTGCTAGGATTTGCCCTTGGGCAGAAGAGATGACATCTCACTCATTGATCCGGAGTTTCGGCCTTGAAGATGTGGCTACATTAGCTTTGCTGTGGAAGACAAGTCTTCTGATTTTATATGATGCACACAAAAGAGGTTGGCCAGCAACAAACATTAGTGGACAGATGGATCACTGCTATTGTTCTTCAGGAACTACCTTGTTTTCCGGTCATAGACTAATCAAATTCTTCAAAATAATTTAGTTTTGGACTAGAGGTGCCAATTTTGGGCATAAAGGTATGTGTGCAGCTTTGGAAAATCCCCATGGCTGGCAATGTCTCCAGATAGGATGATAAGATAACTGTTGGTACACACTGTTAAATCTGCTTTGCCGATTCTATCCGGGAGACATGGCGTTCACACTTTTTTGCTCACTCAAAGTTTGCGTTCTCTGAGTGTTTATTTGTGCTTGCTCTCCTGTGGGCTTTATTAAGGTTCAACTGATCCCATTGTCTCCTTAGGCTGGTATACACAGATCAATATCGTCACTATTTGCCGTATCAGAATGTCAAATCGTGCATATCGTCTAATGTGTATGCCCGATTGCGCGCTTCCATGGGTCACGTGACATCTTCTGGTTGGCCATGCTGCACGGACAACCAGTAGACAACGTATGGAACCCAGTGCAGTGTAATGAAGGACGGAACGCAATATTGTTACATCGTTCATTACATTATGTAGTGTGTACCGCGCCAATCTCCGGTAGTTTAGGGCAAAGAGAAATTGCACCATCCACCAGTAAGAGTGCTGGTTGTCCTAGTGTGTAACTGGCCTTAGATGCTCATGGGGTGTAGAGAGGAGGGTCTAGCTGCAATCATGTTTAGTTTTATGTACCGATCTCTATACTCCTAGCTGGCAATGTCCCTAGATTTATCCTCTTTTTTGTTATGCCTCTTTCTGTCCTCTTGCCAGAGTTGATTGGGAGGAACCATAGTACCGTTCCCAATATTACAATGCCTGCCCCTTCTTTCTAAAGTCCCCTATGTGGATGATACCTTAACCGCTAAGGGGTATATTCAATAACTGTCTGAAGCTGCCGTCTTGTCGGAAAGACGGCAGTTTCCGACAGTTTTAGGTCGGAAGGGGTTCCGACCTATTCATTATGGGCCCATTTATTCCGGCAAGTCGGGAAACCCGACTTGTCGGAATGCACGCCGATGCCGCCTATCAGCGTGCATTGTCGGAAGCGGGGCCAAACCCCACAGGTTTTGGCCCCGTTTCCGACAATCTCAATCCGACTTTAAAAAAAGTCGGATTGAGATGAGTGAGCTGAGAGCAGGAGACGGGGTAGGGCAGTGGGGAGAGCAGGGGACCCAGCGGCAGCGGCCACCCGGCTCCAGCAAGCGAGGTCCCGCTTGCTGGAGCCGGGTGGACGCCCTGCCGTGATGCAGGCGCTGCTCCCCCATCTCCTCCCCTGTCCGCTCCATCTCCTCCGCTGCTCCCCCCCCGGCGCCACAGACACCACCTGCTCCCGGCGCCACAGAAATCACCTCCTCCTGGCAGGCGGCGCCGCCGACAGCTCCCCCTGCTGCTGAATAGGGGTTGTCGGGTCCATTCCGACAACTGCATGTCGGAATGGACCCAACTGTTATTGAATATACCCCTAAATCTCGGGTGTAGTACGGCTGACCGGCGGTCTCCTGACCGCCGGTCAGCTTACCGACGCCGGGATCCCGGCAGCATACCGACGCCGGGATCCCGGCGGGGAGGGGCGAGTGCAGAAAGCCCCTTGCGGGCTCGCCACGCTGCGGGCTCGGTGGCGACCTGCGGTCGCCACGGGTTCTATTCCCACTCTATGGGTGTCGTGGACACCCACGAGTGGAAATAGTCCCTGTTGGTCGGCATGCCGACCATCGGGACAGTGACCAGTCGGGCTGGTGGA
The DNA here is from genome assembly GCF_028390025.1 of Pseudophryne corroboree. Taxonomy (NCBI): domain Eukaryota; kingdom Metazoa; phylum Chordata; class Amphibia; order Anura; family Myobatrachidae; genus Pseudophryne; species Pseudophryne corroboree. The sequence continues at coordinate 23,209,715 of NC_086455.1, forward strand.
GGAGGTCATGTGACTGTCGGTCAGCTGACCGGCGGTCACATGAATACCACCCGTCCAACAGCAACAGAGATAAAGATATAGTTGCTTTTTTTGTGGCTTTTATTTAAGCAATATTACATTAGCAAAAGGTAGTAAGTGATATAAAGACTGCTTAAAGTTTAAAAACTAAATGGTGTAACAAAAAAAATACTTACTGCCAAAATTTCTATTTCTCTATTTCTTTGTTGGAAGTTTGTGATGGAGGTTTGAAGTTTTGAAAGTGCCTGCAAATAAGAACATCACTTTAGTCTACTCAAAATAATGAAGCACTTGCGAATTTTAAATTTGAAACTAGAGAAATGAGTGGGTTCGGTTTTACTTGAATCTCCTTATTGGTTATCGGACGTCACGTGTTTTGGTTAGCCAATAAGAAAAATCCAGAAAATAAGAAATGTCGATCATTCTGGCGTAAAGAATTGAGTAACTCCGAACCCGCTCATCTCTATTTGAAACCATTCCCCTAATCCAGGCATGTCCAAACTGCGGCCCTCCAGCTGTTGTGAAACTACATATCCCAGCATGCCCTGACACAGTTTTGCTGTCAGAGAATGCTAAAGCTGTGTCAGGGCATGCTGGGATGTGTAGTTTCTCAACAGCTGGAGGGCCGCAGTTTGGACATGCCTGCCCTAATCACTGAAGCACAAAGAAGGCAGCCATTTTGTGATCAGAGCAAAACTTAGAATTCAGCTCCATTAAGTAGGATCCACTGACATCACTGCAGCACCCTATTGTATCTCACTGGTTCATAGAGAATAGATTAGGCTGCTTTTTCATGTAGAAAGCACAAAATATCTGCCTACACAGTGTGAACTTGGCAGGTGCACTTTTTTTAAGGGGGCGTGGGGTCTGTGTGTACACGGGGAAATTTCCGGTTTACCAAATGCAAAGAATACACAGCAGTAGCCTCGATTAGTGATTATTAAACCTGATCTCCAAGACGAAAGTCATCAACATGATCTTTGTCAAGAAATTCTGCCTTATTAAACCCACTCACACACCCATCAGAAGAGCAACCCTACATATGGGCAGCACGGATGGTGTAATGGTTAGCATTACTGCCTCACAGCACTGAGGTCATGGGTTCGATTCCCACCATGGCCCTAACTGTGTGGAGTTTGTATATTCTCCCTGTTCTTGCGTGGGTTTCCTCCCACAATCCAAAAATATACTGGTAGGATACTTGGCTCCCAAAAAAAATGAACCCTAATGTGCATGTACATGGGCAGATTAGATGGGCCAAATTCTTATCTGCCGTCAAATACTATGTTTCATCTGGGGTCCATTCCAATAATGTTTCATCGTTGTAGTCACTTGTCGACTAACTCAGCCACTTGCAGGTGGTAAGGATTCTAATAGTTCCATATATTGGAATAGATACCCCAAAAACTGCATAGTTCCGGTTGTTGCTCTGCAATTTCAGAGGTTCATCTACCAGAATAATATGGCCTTACGCAGTACTGGAGAACCTGTGGCTCACAGCTGCATGTGCCGATAGGGGTAGATAAGTCCGCAGCCAGCTGCTCCTAATTTAGTCATTGCAAGGAGGGAGTGCACTCTCCCTTCTTCCTCTGCAGCAGAGCCTGCTATATAGGTAATTGGGGGGAAGGTCCTGATGGGTCTATAAATAAACTTTTGGATCTTGGTCTCCGACTGGTTGGTCATCCCTGCACTAATAGGAAATTAGATGATTAGAACAGTGACATCTGCTCCTGTCGATCACTTAATTTGCTTTGTGCAGTCTTTGAACATGACAGAAGTAAGTTTTTAGTCTCATAGCCTAGATCTAATAGCACTGGATGCTGCAATTTATTTGGCCCAAACTGGCAGCATTAGGGAAAGTAAATATACACTAGCTGTCAAAAGTTTTATCACATCCCTAGTATTCAAATTTTTATTGACATTTAAGCAATTAAAGTCCAGTGAATAATCTGAAATTTCACAAAAAGGGAGGTGATAAACTGCTAGAGATTTTATTTTGTTTTTTAAAGGGTAGGTAAGAAAAAAAGTGGCCTTTAGAGGGATTAAGTAATGGGTTTAGAAGTTACAGCTGTTCGGCAGCAATGAAAAAAAGAGGCTCGACTGGACCATGAAGCACCACCTGTGGTCTGTGGTAGATTGGAAGAAGGTCTTATGGACCGATGAATCATCTTTTAAAACCTTTGATTCATCAGAAAGTTGTGTAGGCAAGAGCATGGTTCCTCAGTATGCTTTTAATAGAAGAACACACTTAGGTTTTGCTTTTGTAAGTATTTTGGGCCGCCACTTCGTAAAGGAGAAAGGCCCTCAATCTGTATATACTGGTGCTTACAGATTGCACAAGATGGATCAGATAAGACTGTAGGCATATACGTAACATGACAGGAAGCTTAGCTATGTGCAAAACTATTTCAAAGTCTTTTCAAACAAGTGGAAAATGTGCTGTCAGTTATCCCCACAGTGCATCACATCATACATAAAGCGGTCAGAAAACTGGGAATTTGCTGACGAGTCTCATCCAAGCTAAACAACCAAAAAAATAAATGTATTCCGAAAAGTATTGTCCCTAGACCAAGCAAAGCCTACCTGGGTTTCATAGCGTCGTCTTATGTTGGCAGATAACCTTTCTGGAGGTATGACGCTGACACTTGGGACTATGGTACTGCTGTGCTGCTCAAACTGACCTGTCAGATAAAACACAATGTAACCAGAGACCAAACACAGCTAAAAGCAAGCCTTCTCTCATCCAACCACAGGCCTGTTGCTGCATTTGTAGTGTCTCCATAGGGTACTAACATATTTAATGCTCCTCTACCTGCATTAGACCACAAACTGTTAGTAGTTATGGGTCCAGGGTCTGACCCCATTCTGCCCCCATTCCATCTTACCGCTGCCTCTGTAGATTGGCGTTAATAAAAGGAGTGACCAAAAAACACTGTTACAAATGCTGAGCAAACGCTACAAAATTATCTTGGCCGATCCGCAGAATATTGTCGGATTGCCCAAAATAGGATTTTAATTACCTACCGGTAAATCCTTTTCTCGTAGTCCATAAGAGATATTGGGGAATCTAGTACGATGGGGTATAGACAGAGTCCAAAGGAGCCAGTGCACTTTAAATGTCTTCAACTGGGTGCGCTGGCTCCTCCCCTCTATGCCTCCTCCCACAGGCAGTTATAGGTAAAAACGTGCCCGAAGGAGAAAGGACATATATGAGAGAAGGAAACATGAAAACAGAGTGGTGAGATGTACAAACCAGCACACCACTAACATATAACAACCAGCAACGGCTGGGAAAAACCATATAACAAGAACCTGCAGAAAAGTCACCGCACTGAGGCGGGCGTCCAATATCCTCTATGGACTACGAGAAAAGGATTTACCGGTAGGTAATTAAAATCCTATTTTCTCTATCGTCCTAGTGGATGCTGGGGTTCCTGAAAGGACCATGGGGAATAGCGGCTCCGCAGGAGACAGGGCACAAAAAGTAAAGCTTTTTCCGATCAGGTGGTGTGCACTGGCTCCTCCCCCTATGACCCTCCTCCAGACTCCAGTTAGATTTTTGTGCCCGGCCGAGAAGGGTGCAATCTAGGTGGCTCTCCTAAAGAGCTGCTTAGAGAAAGTTTAGCTAGGTTTTTTATTTTACAGTGATTCCTGCTGGCAACAGGATCACTGCAGCGAGGGACTGAGGGGAGAAGGAGTCAACTCACCTGCGTGCAGGATGGATTGGTTTCTTGGCTACTGGACATCAAGCTCCAGAGGGACGATCACAGGTACAGCCTGGATGGTCACCGGAGCCACGCCGCCGGCCCCCTTGCAGATGCTGAAATCAGAAGAGGTCCAGAATCGGCGGCTGAAGACTCCTGCAGTCTTCTAAAGGTAGCGCACAGCACTGCAGCTGTGCGCCATTTTCCTCTCAGCACACTTCACACGGCAGTCACTGAGGGTGCAGGGCGCTGGGAGGGGGGCGCCCTGGGAGGCAAATGAGTACCTATAAAGGCTAAAAATACCTCACATATAGCCCTAGAGGCTATATGGAGATATTTAACCCCTGCCTAAATTTTCTAAATAGCGGGAGACGAGCCCGCCGGAAAAGGGGCGGGGCCTATCTCCTCAGCACACGGCGCCATTTCCTCTCACAGCTCCGCTGGTCAGGACGGCTCCCAAGTCTCTCCCCTGCACTGCACTACAGAAACAGGGTAAAACAGAGAGGGGGGGGCACATTTATGGCGATATTTTGATATAACAAAGCAGCTATAAGGGAGCACTTATTATAAGGCTATCCCTGATATATATATAGCGCTTTTGGTGTGTGCTGGCAAACTCTCCCTCTGTCTCCCCAAAGGGCTAGTGGGTCCTGTCTTCGTTAGGAGCATTCCCTGTGTGTCTGCTGTGTGTCGGTACGTGTGTGTCGACATGTATGAGGACGATATTGGTGTGGAGGCGGAGCAATTGCCAAATATGAGGATGTCACCCCCTAGGGAGTCGACACCAGAATGGATGCCTTTATTTATGGAACTACGGGATAGTGTCAACACGCTAAAGCAGTCGTTTGACGACATGAGACGGCCGGACAATCAATTAGTGCCTGTCCAGGCGACTCAAACACCGTCAGGGGCTGTGAAACGCCCTTTGCCTCAGTCGGTCGACACAGACCCAGACACAGGCGATGACTCCAGTGGTGACGGTGACGAATCAACCGTATTTTCCAGTAGGGCCACACGTTATATGATTTTGGCAATGAAGGAGGCGTTACATTTAGCTGATACTACAGGTACCACTAAACAGGGTATTATGTGGGGTATGAAAAAACTACCTATAGTTTTTCCTGAATCAGAAGAACTAAATGACGTGTGTAATGAAGCGTGGGTTGCCCCTGATAAAAAGCTGATAATTTCAAAGAAATTATTGGCATTATACCCTTTCCCGCCAGAGGTTAGGGAGCGCTGGGAAACACCTCCTAGGGTGGACAAGGCGCTAACACGCTTATCTAAACAAGTGGCGTTACCCTCTCCTGAGACGGCCGCACTTAAAGATCCATCAGATAGGAGGATGGAAAATATCCAAAAAAGTATATACACACATGCAGGTGTTATACTACGACCAGCTGTAGCGACTGCCTGGATGGGCAGTGCAGGGGTAGTTTGGTCAGAATCCCTGATTGAAAATATTGATACCCTGGACAGGGACAATATTTTACTGTCGTTAGAACAAATAAAGGATGCATTTCTTTATATGCGTGATGCACAGAGGGATATATGCACACTGGCATCACGGGTAAGTGCTATGTCCATTTCGGCCAGAAGAGCTTTATGGACGCGACAGTGGACAGGCGATGCGGATTCAAAACGGCATATGGAAGTTTTGCCGTATAAAGGGGAGGAGTTATTTGGAGTCGGTCTATCAGATTTGGTGGCCACGGCTACAGCCGGGAAATCCACCTTTCTACCTCAAGTCACTCCCCAACAGAAAAAGGCACCGACTTTTCAACCGCAGCCCTTTCGTTCCTTTAAAAATAAGAGAGCAAAGGGCTATTCATATCTGCCACGAGGCAAAGGTCGAGGGAAGAGACAGCAACACGCAGCTCCTTCCCAGGATCAGAAGCCCTCCCCGGCTTCTACAAAAGCCTCAGCATGACGCTGGGGCTTCTCAAGCGGACTCGGGGACGGTGGGGGGTCGTCTCAAAAATTACAGCGCGCAGTGGGCTCACTCGCAAGTAGATCCCTGGATCCTGCAGATAATATCTCAGGGATACAGGTTGGAATTAGAGACAGATCCACCTCGCCGTTTCCTGAAGTCTGCTTTACCAACGTCCCCCTCCGAAAGGGAGACGGTTTTGGAAGCCATTCACAAGCTGTACTCTCAGCAGGTGATAGTCAAGGTACCTCTTCTGCAACAAGGGAAGGGGTATTATTCCACTCTTTTTGTGGTACCGAAGCCGGATGGCTCGGTAAGGCCTATTCTAAATCTGAAGTCCTTGAACCTGTACATAAAGAAGTTCAAGTTCAAAATGGAGTCACTCAGAGCAGTGATAGCGAACCTGGAAGAGGGGGACTTTATGGTATCCTTGGACATCAAGGATGCGTATCTCCACGTTCCAATTTACCCCTCACACCAGGGGTACCTCAGGTTCGTTGTACAAAACTGTCACTATCAGTTTCAGACGCTGCCGTTCGGATTGTCCACGGCACCTCGGATCTTTACAAAGGTAATGGCCGAGATGATGATTCTTCTTCGAAGAAAAGGCGTATTAATTATCCCATACTTGGACGATCTCCTAATAAGGGCGAGGTCCAGAGAACAGCTAGAGATGGGATTAGCACTGTCTCAAGAAGTGCTAAAACAGCACGGGTGGATTCTGAATATTCCAAAATCCCAGTTAATGCCGACAACTCGTCTGCTGTTCCTAGGGATGATTCTGGACACGGTTCAGAAAAAGGTTTTTCTCCCGGAGGAAAAAGCCAAGGAGTTATCCGAGCTTGTCAGGAACCTCCTAAAACCAGGAAAGGTGTCTGTACATCAATGCACAAGAGTCCTGGGAAAAATGGTGGCTTCTTACGAAGCAATTCCATTCGGCAGATTCCACGCAAGAATTTTCCAAAGGGATCTGTTGAACAAATGGTCAGGGTCGCATCTTCAGATGCACCTGCGGATAACCCTGTCTCCAAGGACAAGGGTGTCTCTTCTGTGGTGGTTGCAGAGTGCTCATCTATTGGAGGGCCGCAGATTCGGCATACAGGATTGGATCCTGGTGACCACGGACGCCAGCCTGAGAGGCTGGGGAGCAGTCACACAAGGAAGAAACTTCCAGGGAGTATGGACGAGCCTGGAAACGTCTCTTCACATAAACATTCTGGAACTAAGAGCAATATACAATGCTCTAAGCCAGGCAGAACCTCTGCTTCAGGGAAAACCGGTGTTGATCCAGTCGGACAACATCACGGCAGTCGCCCATGTGAACAGACAGGGCGGCACAAGAAGCAGGAGTGCAATGGCAGAAGCTGCAAGGATTCTTCGCTGGGCAGAGAATCATGTGATAGCACTGTCAGCAGTGTTCATCCCGGGAGTGGACAACTGGGAAGCAGACTTCCTCAGCAGACACGATCTTCACCCGGGAGAGTGGGGACTTCATCCAGAAGTCTTCCACATGCTGGTAACCCGTTGGGAAAGACCAATGGTGGACATGATGGCGTCTCGCCTCAACAAAAAACTGGACAGGTATTGCGCCAGGTCAAGAGATCCGCAGGCAATAGCTGTGGACGCGCTGGTAACGCCTTGGGTGTACCAGTCGGTGTATGTGTTTCCTCCTCTGCCTCTCATACCAAAAGTATTGAGAATTATACGGCAAAGAGGCGTAAGAACGATACTAGTGGTTCCGGATTGGCCAAGAAGGACTTGGTACCCGGAACTTCAAGAGATGATCACGGAAGATCCGTGGCCTCTACCTCTAAGGAGGGACTTGCTTCAGCAGGGTCCCTGTCTGTTTCAAGACTTACCGCGGCTGCGTTTGACGGCATGGCGGTTGAACGCCGGATCCTAAAGGAAAAAGGCATGCCGGAAGAAGTCATTCCTACTTTGATTAAAGCAAGGAAGGAAGTAACCGTGCAACATTATCACCGAATTTGGCGAAAATATGTTGCGTGGTGCGAAGATCGGAGTGCTCCGACGGAGGAATTTCAACTGGGTCGATTCCTACATTTCCTGCAATCAGGATTGTCAATGGGTCTCAAATTGGGATCTATTAAGGTTCAAATTTCGGCCCTGTCGATTTTCTTTCAAAAAGAATTGGCTTCAGTCCCTGAAGTCCAGACCTTTGTTAAGGGAGTGCTGCATATACAGCCTCCTGTGGTGCCTCCAGTGGCACCGTGGGATCTCAATGTGGTTTTGGATTTCCTAAAATCTCATTGGTTTGAACCACTAAAAAAGGTGGATTTGAAATATCTCACATGGAAAGTGACCATGCTTCTAGCCCTGGCTTCTGCCAGGAGAGTGTCAGAATTGGCAGCTTTATCTTACAAAAGCCCATATCTGATTTTCCATTCGGACAGGGCAGAACTGCGGACTCGTCCGCATTTTCTCCCTAAGGTGGTGTCAGCATTTCATCTGAACCAGCCTATTGTAGTGCCTGCGGCTACAAGTGACTTGGAGGACTCCAAGTTACTGGACGTTGTCAGAGCATTAAAAATATATATTGCAAGGACAGCTGGAGTCAGAAAATCTGACTCGTTGTTTATATTGTATGCACCCAACAAGATGGGTGCTCCGGCGTCTAAGCAGACGATTGCTCGTTGGATCTGTAGCACAATCCAACTTGCACATTCTGTGGCAGGCCTGCCACAGCCTAAATCTGTAAAGGCCCACTCCACAAGGAAGGTGGGCTCATCTTGGGCGGCTGCCCGAGGGGTCTCGGCATTACAACTCTGCCGAGCAGCTACGTGGTCAGGGGAGAACACGTTTGTAAAATTTTACAAATTTGATACTCTGGCTAAGGAGGACCTGGAGTTCTCTCATTCGGTGCTGCAGAGTCATCCGCACTCTCCCGCCCGTTTGGGAGCTTTGGTATAATCCCCATGGTCCTTTCAGGAACCCCAGCATCCACTAGGACGATAGAGAAAATAAGATTTTACTTACCGATAAATCTATTTCTCGGAGTCCGTAGTGGATGCTGGGCGCCCATCCCAAGTGCGGATTATCTGCATAAATTGTACATAGTTATTGTTAACTAATTCGGGTTATTGTTGAAGGAAGCCATCTTTCAGAGGCTCCGCTGTTATCATACTGTTAACTGGGTTTAGATCACAAGTTGTACGGTGTGATTGGTGTGGCTGGTATGAGTCTTACCCGGGATTCAAAATCCTCCCTTATTGTGTACGCTCGTCCGGGCACAGTACCTAACTGGAGTCTGGAGGAGGGTCATAGGGGGAGGAGCCAGTGCACACCACCTGATCGGAAAAAGCTTTACTTTTTGTGCCCTGTCTCCTGCGGAGCCGCTATTCCCCATGGTCCTTTCAGGAACCCCAGCATCCACTACGGACTCCGAGAAATAGATTTATCGGTAAGTAAAATCTTATTTTCTCTAGCATCCATAAGGGATATTGGGGACAGAATTAGTACGATGGGGACGTACCAAAGCTTCCAGAATGGGCAGGAACATGCGGAGACTGTTGCAGCACCGCCTGCCCAAACTGGGTATCCTCTTTGGCCAGGGTATTTAACTCTTATAACTTCACAAAGGTGTTCTTCCCCGACCAGGTAGCAGCTCGGCAAAGTTGTAAGGCCGAGACTCCACGAGCAGCCGCCCAGGAAGATCCCACTGATCTTGTAGAGTGGGCCTTCAGAGACTGGGGAACAGGTAAGGCTGCTGACATATGCCTGTTGCATAGTAAACCTTAACCAATGAGCAATGGACTACTTTGAAGCAGGACAACCCTTTTTCTGTGCATCATACAGCATGAACAAAGAATCCGTTTTTCTGATCTGAGCCGTTCTCTTGACATAGATCTTCAAGGCTCGCACAGCATCCAATGCATCCGGAGGAGCAGATGCTCCAGAACTGGATGGAATCACAATAGGCTGATTCAAGTTAAACTCAGTGACAACCTTCGGCAGGAACTGCTGCCTAGTCCGGAGCTCCGCTCTGCCATCGTAAAAGACCAAGTATTCCTATCCCCAGGATCCTTCATGGTAAAGGAGCCCGGGGCAAGCAGCACCGCCTTTTTGGACAGGCGAGAGACTGATACATCCACCCCAGGGGGTTCCTCCCAAAACTTCCTACCTTCAGGAGCAAATGGGAAAGTGCGCAAAAACATTTTGGACACTTGGAATTTTTTGTCTGGATTTTTCCAGGCCAGCTTGAACAGGTCATCTAACTCTGTAGAATCAGGGAAAGTGACATTAGGCTTGTTTTGAATAAAGAAAAACGACTACTGTGACGCAGCGTCCTCTAGAGGGAGCTTTAACCCATCCCGTATAGCCAGAATTAGGGGTTCAGTACCCTGAGCAGAATCAGGATCCCCACTAACGAGATCCAAGTCATCCCCATCCTCCTGTATATGATCATCTGGATCAGGGAGTAGAGCAGGTAACCCACGCTTCTGTGGACCTGCATGAGAGGCGGGGCTGTGCATCTGCCCTAGCAGCTAAATCTGCAACAGCCTGTTGTAGTAGCGGAGTTTTCTGCACATTAGCAGTGAGCTGGGATGACATATCTGACATCATAGTTTTAAGAGACCCTAACCAGTGGGGCTCTGGACCCTCTCCCCCAGCCCCTTCACCGATTTGTGAAGATTGACTGCATTGTTCACAGGAAACAGAATCAGTAGATAATGGAGAGAATCTGGTGTGACATACACTGCACAGCTTGTGTTCACCAATGTTTCACGGTAAGCACAACAACATACACACAGTTACTGTATATTGCAAGCCTGCCCTACTGTATGTGAGAGAAGACACAGAGAGAGGAGGACACCAGCACAGCCCCAAGTGAGGCTGTCAGCTCTCTATATCACAGTAATGGTGTGTACACACGGTGAGATATTTTCTTACGATTTTGACTATATAGTCAAAATCGTAAGAAAAGTTAGTGCAGATTGCAAGGTGAAAGTCACCTTACGATCCCAATTCGATGCGCGGTCGGCATCGCAAGCCTAGATAGACTGTGCAGGCAAGTCAATTTTGACTCTCATAGAAAAGATATTCAAAATTGACACTTAGCCAAAATCGCAGTCAGTATTGCAAGCACACTCATTATGTGCTTGCGATGCCGATCTAGCCCCTGTCGCATAGTGAGAATCGGGGTTAGCCCGAATCTCACCGTGTGTATGCACCTTAACACTAACAAATGTTGTCCTAGAGAGGACCCAGATAGTGTACACTAGCGGCTCTCCCCCTTTGCTACACCCTGTACCAGATATCCAGAATGTCTGTAGGACCAGGAAGCGCTGTGTGTGGATGCAGTAAACCGAGGAAGGCGCCAAAACGCCTCAGGTCCCGCTCTGATGTAGCTCCGCCCCCTCCAATGGCGCCGGAGTTGCTCTGATATATTATACTGGCAAAGTCTCCATATAACTTTAAAAAAAAGTGCTAGTCTAAGCATTTTTGTGCCAGGCCACACAGGGGATCTTAGCGGGACCCCCCCAGGAGGGTCCTGTATGCCGTGCCCGTGGTCAGCTGCACTTGAACCGGGGGACCCCCTTAGCGGGGCCCCCGGTGTGTACTCACCACCAATGTCACCTTCAGACAGTGTTAGGGGTGTGCGGCGTGCTGCGGCTGTGACAGCCAAGGCGCAGTGCCCCGCTGAACAACAGCCCCTCAGGACGGTGGTCCTGCAGCGGGGAAGCGCCTCTGCACCTCGTAAGGCCGGTGACCATCCCCCCCCTAACTCCCACGGTGCAGGTATGCTGTTGCCCAGACAGCATACTGAAAAAACAAACAGAAAAAATAAACTGAAGAAAACTCTGGAGCTGCAGAGATGCGCATCCTCTCCTGAGGGCATTTCTTTCTAAACTGCCTGTGGGAGGGGCATAGAGGGGAGGAGCCAGCACACCCAGTTGAAGAAATTTTAAGTGCACTGGCTCCTTTGGACCCCGTCTATACTCCATCATACTAGATTCCCCAATATCCCTTATGGATGCTAGAGAAATAATTGTATTGTGTATTGCCCCGGCTGACCACTAATTACAGGTCTGTCGGAAATCATCCAGCATGTCTGACAGATCTGATAATTGGGCGCCCACATCTGGCAGTGTATGTGCTGTTTCGGCGGACTGCCTGGCATTGCCCCTGTTCCTTCACAGGGAAGGAGCGGGGGAATGTCTTCTCCCGATTGGCCACAATCTCTGATGGTTACAGCTCATCAGATAAAATAGCTGTTAGTCTCACATATTTTATCTGACCACGTATGCCCAACATTAAGCTGGTACACACCGATCCAAGTTGGCCCGATATCGGCTGATCTGCCCAACAATTGTATAGATGTGTATGCAGGAGCGTTAGCTGATTGATGACTTAAAACACTCCTGGAACTGTCACATAGGGAGGTCACATCTAATGTGCAGTTTAATATTTAGACTGCCGACCACCTGATTTCTAGCTCAGAGTGTATGGGGGTCACTGGCTGGGGGGTGGGGGTATATAGGGGAGGAGGGGATGCAGAGTGAAAGGTAACGGAATGCAGGGTGAGGGGTAGTACCTGTGCCCACATGCATGGGAGACATAGGAGGAGGAGTGTGGGTAGCCCTGCTACCTGCGTCGCTGTTGGAAGGAGAAGAAACACCAGCACTGCCAGAAGATTAGTAATTATTGGAATAATTAAGCTACTTGGAGACTTCCAATTGCTTAATTAGTACTTAGGGGCGGTGTCCAAGGGGTTCCAAATCCCAGCAATGTTTCCTTACAGAAATTACAGCGTCTCATTTTCTCTCAGTCAATTGAATAGGAATCACCCCATGTTGCAAGGTTTTCTTAAAAACCACTGCACAACTGAGTATGCCTCTTAGGAACCCAAAACAACGGCAATCTGACAAACAAGTCCCAGGAAAAAGAAAAAAAAGTGAAGCGCTAACGTTTTACGGTCCTCGTTCAGCTTGAGTTGTTCATTTACAAAAATCCCAGATGGTTGTGCTTCGGCCGCCTGCACACGCACAGCGCGCGTGCACGGACATTCACTTTGCAATCGCATCCTGGAAGGACAACACTTAACATGCTGGGCGGCCCCCGCCATGTGACTGTCAGCTCTTTTAGCAAAACTGCTACTGAGTCTGAATTAGGCCCTATATCCGTAGCATATAATATGTGACGAATCATTCAGTACAATTAACAATACACAAATGAGTAACGTGTCCCAACAGTAACCAATATAAATCCTAATTATGAATGGTCCTCATTGTCTTATACAGAGAACTATTGTTTGTAGTAGGAGACAGCCGTCACCAGGAAGACTAATGTAATCATAGCCGTCCATAACAGAACTGCCCACCACACTCTGCTGTACTTACTCTGCGAGTTGGAGAAAGCTCTATTCGTATTCTGGCCAGACAGTGTGTCCATCACCTCTCTAAACAAAATCAACAAATCACTTATGACACCACTTACATTCACAATTACATAAACAGACAAGTGATCTGATAACATCCTTCCAATATTAAATATCGGTGCACCGCTGGTGGCAGATGGGACTTACAATCACATATAGCCCTTCTTCAGACCATATCCATTTCATTGGTTTATCCGGGGGCTGCTGGATAGGATCTATGTGTGGGTCAGTACAGACAGAATTATAGGCCCTAAACAACCTTATTGGTCGGCAATACAGCAGCATGTATAACAGGTTACAGATCATTCCTAGTAAGAGAGACTGCCAAAACACTGGGAGTGACCGGAGTTAGAAGGATGTGTCCGAGGAGGGCAGCGGGTTATTACAGAGATGGGGATTCATTTAAAGTAAGAGTTATCTATGGATCACAAACCAAATCTTGGATCATTTAGAGGGAATGTTTAAAAATTCGGAGTGTTTCTAACCTTCCTGCTCACCAACCGCCTTCCCCAATCTCCCGCTCACCAACCGCCTTCCCCAATCTACCTTTCGCCCTCCCCAATCTCCCGCCCTCCCCAATCTCCCGGTCGCCCTCCTCCCTAACCAATCTCCCGCTCGCCTTCCGCCCCAATCTCCCACTCGCCCTCCGCCCTCGTCAATCTCCCGCTCGCCTTCCGCCCTCCCCAATCTCCCGCTCTAACCAATCTCCCGCTCGCCTTCCGCCCTCCCCAATCTCCCGCTCACCCTCCGCCCTCGTCAATCTCCCGCTCGCCTTCCGCCCTCCCCAATCTCCCGCTCGCCTTCCGCCCTCCCCAATCTCCCGCTCGCCCTCCTCCCTAACCAATCTCCCGGTCGCCTTCCGCCCTCCCCAATCTCCTGCTCGCCCTCCGCCCTCGTCAATCTCCCGTTCGCCTTCCGCCCTCCCCAATCTCCCGCTCGCCCTCGTCAATCTCCCGCTCGCCTTCCACCCTCCCCAATCTCCCGCTCACCTTCCGCCCTCCCCAATCTTACGCACGCCTTTCGCCCTCCCCAATCTCCCGCTAGCCCTTCGCCCTCGCCAATCTACCGCTCGCCCTCCTCCCTCCCCAATCTCTCGCATGCCTTTTACCCTCCCCAGTCTCCCGCACGCCTTCCGCCCTCCCCAGTATCCCGCTTGCCTTCCTCCCTCCCCAATCTCCCGCTCGCCTTCCTCCCTCCCCACTCACCTTTCGCCCTCCCCAATCTCCCGCTCACCTTTCGCCCTCCCCAATCTCCCGCTCGCCCTCCCCAATCTCCCGCCTCCCTCCCCAATCTCCCTCCTCCCTCCCCAATCTCCTGCACGCCTTTTGCCCTCCCCAATCCCTCCCCAGACTCCCGCACGCCTTCCGCCCTCCCCAGTCTCCCGCTCGCCTTCCGCCCTCCCCAATCCCTCCCCAGTCTCCCGGACGCCTTCCGCCCTCCCCAGTCTCCCGCTCGCCCTCCTCCCTCCCCAATCTCCCGCTCGCCTTCCTCCCTCCCCAATCTCCTGCTCGCCTTCCGCCCTCCCCAATCCCTCCCCAGTCTCCCACATGCCTTCCGCCCTCCCCAGTCTCCCGCTCGCCTTCCGCCCTCCAGTCTCCCGCTCGCCCTCCTCCCTCCCCAATCTCCCGCTCGCCCTCCTCCCTAACCAATCTCCCGCTCGCCTTCCGCCCTCCCCAATCTCCCGCTCGCCCTCCGCCCTCGTCAATCTCCCGCTCGCCTTCCACCCTCCCCAATCTTACTCACGCCTTTCGCCCTCCCCAATCTCCCGCTAGCCCTTCGCCCTCCCCAATCTCCCGCTCGCCCTCCTCCCTCCCCAATCTCCCGCTCGCCCTCCTCCCTCCCCAATCTCTCGCTCGCCCTCCTCCCTCCCCAATCTCCCGCTCGCCCTCCTCCCTCCCCAATCTCCCGCTCGCCCTCCTCCCTCCCCAATCTCCTGCATGCCTTTTACCCTCCCCAATCACTCCCCAGTCTCCCGCACGCCTTCCTCCCTAATCTCCCGCTCGCCTTTCGCCCTCCCCAATCTCCCGCTAGCCCTTCGCCCTCCCCAATCTCCCGCTCGCCCTCCTCCCTCCCCAATCTCCCGCTCGCCCTCCTCCCTCCCCAATCTCTCGCTCGCCCTCCTCCCTCCCCAATCTCCCGCTCGCCCTCCTCCCTCCCCAATCTCCCGCTCGCCCTCCTCCCTCCCCAATCTCCTGCATGCCTTTTACCCTCCCCAATCACTCCCCAGTCTCCCGCACGCCTTCCTCCCTAATCTCCCGCTCGCCTTTCGCCCTCCCCAATCTCCCGCTCGCCTTTCGCCCTCCCCAATCTCCCGCTCACCTTTCGCCCTCCCCAATCTCCCGCTCACCTTTCGCCCTCCCCAATCTCCCGCTCGCCCTCCCCAATCTCCCGCCCCAATCTCCCGCCTCCCTTCCCAATCTCCCGCTCGCCTTCCTCCCTCCCCAATCTCCTGCTCGCCTTCCGCCCTCCCCAATCCCTCCCCAGTCTCCCACATGCCTTCCGCCCTCCCCAGTCTCCCGCTCGCCTTCCGCCCTCCACAGTCTCCCGCTCGCCCTCCCCTATCTCCCGCTCGCCCTCCTCCCTAACCAATCTCCCGCTCGCCTTCCGCCCTCCCCAATCTCCCGCTCGCCCTCCGCCCTCGTCAATCTCCCGCTCGCCTTCCACCCTCCCCAATCTTACTCACGCCTTTCGCCCTCCCCAATCTCCCGCTAGCCCTTCGCCCTCCCCAATCTCCCGCTCGCCCTCCTCCCTCCCCAATCTCCCGCTCGCCCTCCTCCCTCCCCAATCTCTCGCTCGCCCTCCTCCCTCCCCAATCTCCCGCTCGCCCTCCTCCCTCCCCAATCTCCCGCTCGCCCTCCTCCCTCCCCAATCTCCTGCATGCCTTTTACCCTCCCCAATCACTCCCCAGTCTCCCGCACGCCTTCCTCCCTAATCTCCCGCTCGCCTTTCGCCCTCCCCAATCTCCCGCTCGCCTTTCGCCCTCCCCAATCTCCCGCTCACCTTTCGCCCTCCCCAATCTCCCGCTCACCTTTCGCCCTCCCCAATCTCCCGCTCGCCCTCCCCAATCTCCCGCCCCAATCTCCCGCCTCCCTTCCCAATCTCCCGCTCGCCTTCCTCCCTCCCCAATCTCCTGCTCGCCTTCCGCCCTCCCCAATCCCTCCCCAGTCTCCCACATGCCTTCCGCCCTCCCCAGTCTCCCGCTCGCCTTCCGCCCTCCACAGTCTCCCGCTCGCCCTCCCCTATCTCCCGCTCGCCCTCCTCCCTAACCAATCTCCCGCTCGCCTTCCGCCCTCCCCAATCTCCCGCTCGCCCTCCGCCCTCGTCAATCTCCCGCTCGCCTTCCACCCTCCCCAATCTTACTCACGCCTTTCGCCCTCCCCAATCTCCCGCTAGCCCTTCGCCCTCCCCAATCTCCCGCTCGCCCTCCTCCCTCCCCAATCTCCCGCTCGCCCTCCTCCCTCCCCAATCTCTCGCTCGCCCTCCTCCCTCCCCAATCTCCCGCTCGCCCTCCTCCCTCCCCAATCTCCCGCTCGCCCTCCTCCCTCCCCAATCTCCTGCATGCCTTTTACCCTCCCCAATCACTCCCCAGTCTCCCGCACGCCTTCCTCCCTAATCTCCCGCTCGCCTTTCGCCCTCCCCAATCTCCCGCTCGCCTTTCGCCCTCCCCAATCTCCCGCTCACCTTTCGCCCTCCCCAATCTCCCGCTCACCTTTCGCCCTCCCCAATCTCCCGCTCGCCCTCCCCAATCTCCCGCCCCAATCTCCCGCCTCCCTTCCCAATCTCCCGCACGCCTTTTGCCCTCCCCAATCCCTCCCCAGTCTCCCGCACGCCTTCCGCCCTCCCCAGTCTCCCGCTCACCTTCCGCCCTCCCCAGTCTCCCGCACGCCTTCCGCCCTCCCCAGTCTCCCGCACGCCTTCCGCCCTCCACAGTCTCCCGCTCGCCCTCCTCCCTCCCCAATCTCCCGCTCGCCTTCCTCACTCCCCAATCTCCTGCTCGCCTTCCGCCCTCCCCGATCCCTCCCCAGTCTCCCACACGCCTTCCGCCCTCCCCAGTCTCCTGCACGCCTTCCACCTTCCCCAGTCTCCCGCCCTCCCCAGTTTCCTGCATGCCTCCCACCCTCCTAAAAACAAAAAACTGTGGAGTTCCAAATCTTGCCCAAACTTAAACATACACTCACATGTAATGCTAAGAATAGTACGTTTAAAAATAAACGCATTTGATATATATATATATATATATATATATATATATATATATATACACACACACACACACACACACACACACACATCTACACACACACACACACACACAGTATATATCTCGGTACATCTCCCACCTGTTATTTCTTTCATCCAGCACTTTGATCCGCAGCTTTTGAAGTAGGTGATCTACCAGATCTGACTCCAATATCCTTTTCTCACTCTGCCTTTCCTTCTCAAATGCTTTCAGCTGTTTTACCCGAAACAAACCAGTGTGTTAATAATACCATGTATTTAGCGCAGCTTGCAAGAGCACAACGCACTTCTGAATCATTCTGTGAACAGAAAGAAATCCTTTCAGCTCCATTTTTACAATAACTTGAATTGAACCTATACACCCATCAGCCATAACATTAAAACCACCTGCCAGGTGCCTAATACTGTGTGGGACCCCTCGTGCCACCAAAACAGCTCTGACCCATTGAGGCATTTTGTAGGCTCCAGAAGACCTCTAAAGGTGCCCAACAGCAATATGTTAGCAGCAAATCCTTTAGGTCCTGTAAGCTGCGAGGTGGGGCTTCAAAGGCTTGGACTTGTTTTTTCTGCACATTTTCAGATGCCCAATTGTATTCAGATCTGGGGAACGTGAAGGCAAGTCAACACCTTGATCTTTGTCATGTTCCTCAAACCATTCCTGAACATGTTTTTTGCAAAGTGACTGGTATTGTTATCCTGCTGCCATCAGGCAATACCGCTGCCATAAAGAGGTGTACTTGGTCTGCAGCAATGTTTTGGTAAGTGGTATGTGTCAAAGTAACACCCACATGAATGCCAGGGGTTGGGCACTCAGCACGCAGACGGTCCGAATCCCGGCAGCGGAATCACAACGGATTTTGGTATTGTAACCCTAATCCTAACTCACCCCTCCTGCAGACTAATCCTGTCACTCTGGTCTAGTGCCTAATCCTAACCCCCAATACTTACTGTCGGGATTTTGATACCGGAATTCTGACAGTCGGCATGCTCAGCGTCAGGATATTGACTACATCCTGAATGCCAGGACCCAAGCTTCCCCAGCAGAACATTGCCCAGAGAATAACGCTGTCTCCACCAGCTTACCTTTTTGCCATAGTACATCCTGGTGCCATCTCTTCCCCAGGTAAATGACACACACGCACCTGGCCGCCCACATGATGTAAGAGAAAACGTGATTCATCAGATAGGGCCACCTTCTTCCATTGCTCCATGGTCCAATTCGGATGTTCATCTACCCATTGTAGGCATTTTTGGTGGTGGATAGGGGTCAGCATGGACATTCTGACCAGTCTGTGGCCACATTGCATTGTTTGTTGTTACCTCTTTTCATCATGGCCCGCATTAACTTTTTAAGCAATTTGTCCAACAGTATCTCTTCTGTTAGACAGGACCAAATGAGCTAGCCTTCACTCCTCATGTGCATCAGTGAGCCCTGGGCACCCATGACCCTGTTGCTGGTGCACCCGCTGAACTTCCTTGGACCACTTTTGGTAGGTATTACTGCATACCGGGAACACCTCCAAAAGACCTGCCGATTTGGAGATGCTCTGATCCCGTCTTCTAGCCATCACAATCTAGCCTCTGTCAGTCACTCAGATCCTTACGCTTGCCCATTTTCCTGCTTCCAACACATCAACTTCAAGAAGTGAGTGTTCACTTACTGCCTAATACATCCCATCCCTTGACAGGTGCCCCTGTAACCAGACAAACAATTGTATTCACTTCACCAGTTAGTGGTTTTAATTTGATGGCTAATGGGTGTAGTGTTACCAGAATAAAAACCCTCTTCCCAAGTAATAGGGTGATCTGGTGGACACTCCCAACCTAACGGCTATGAAACGTTTTAGAGCAACCGGAGGACGTTTAGCGATGGACGATGAAGCGAGATGGAGAATCTACAGCGGTTGTCCCATCAGCCGCACTGCCATCCTGATTACTATGAAACCTCCCAGTTGAAGTAACAGATACTAGTGTATGTGGGGGCAAGTATCACTCAAGTCACATAGGTTCTGAGCATGGATCCTTACCACTGTACTTCACGTGGGGGAGTGGTGGTAATAGCACAGATTTATATTAGGCCGACTTTTCCTTTAGACACAATAAAGCTACATCATCGTTTACATCATCTGTTTTAAAAGAATGTTCACATTTCAAACCTATCACCGATGTGGAATATGTTATTTAGAGGGGATCCGGTCTCTAGGTCGACAGTAACTAGATTGACCGCTATTGGTTGACAGTAACTAGGTCGACAGGAGGGTTTTTTTTTTCTTACTTTTTCATACTTTACGATCCACGTGGATTATGATTGGGAATAGTAACCTGTGCCAAATGCAGCGGTAGTGGAGCACTAATTGGGGTTCCCGGTCACTTCATGGAGAAACGACACCTAAAAAAAACTCATGTCGACCTTTTGACCTGTCGACCTAGAGACCCTGTCGACCTAGTTACTATCGACCTTCCATACCACACCCATTTAGAGATAGAACCAGATTCATGAGATTAGGTTTGATACTTCTCCCCCTCTGTCTGCCTGCCCTGCGTGTGATTAACTGATCCATTTTATCTAGAGGTCAATTGTCCCTCTTAATCTACAGTAAGACGTGTGGCACTTAAGCGTCCTCTATCTTCATAATGCCATACATTACCAGAAGAGTATTAGACATTGCTGAGATTTACCTTGACGTGATTTCCTTCTTTATCAGAGACAATAGCAGCTAGTGTGATACCGGATACCCTGCAATATTCCTGCAGTTCATCTTGTGACTAAAGAAATAACAGAAGGTTATAGACATTAGACATACGTTGTGACATGTTTATACAGGTTTATAAAATCATCGTTACCAATGATTTCCAGCAGGCAGAGATTTGTAGGAATGAACGGACATGGGGGGTCATTCAGAGTTGTTCGCTAGCTGCTTTCGTTCGCCGCGCAGCGATCAGCCAAAAAAACGCCACTTCTGCGCATGCGGCGCAATGAGCACGCGCGTCGTACTTTACAACGAACTATGTAGTTTCACACAAGGTCTAACGAAGCTTTTCAGTCGCACTGGTGGCCGCAAAGTGATTGACAGGAAGTGGGCGTTTCTGGGTGTCAACTGACCGTTTTCAGGCGTGCCAGGAAAAATGCAAGCGTGGCTGGGCGAACGCTGGGCAGGTTTGTGACATCAAATCCGGAACTGAATGGGCTGAAGTGATCGCAAGCGCTGAGTAGGTCTAAAGCTACTCTGAAACTGCACAAAATTATTTTATAGTCGCTCTGCGATCCTTTCGTTCGCACTTCTGCTAAGCTAAAATACACTCCCAGAGGGCGGCGGCATAGCGTTTGCATGGCTGCTAAAAACTGCTAGCGAGCAAACAACTCGGAATGACCACCATGGTGTAAGAAGCAGATGTGAACATCTTTTTATAATATACTAGAGACGAGCGGGTTCGGATTTAACGCCATAATAAACGCCAGTTCGGTTTTATCCAGATTTTTATTATTGGCTATCCAAAACGTGACAACCGTGAGGCAATAAAATGCCGTTCTGAGATCGGAGTAAAACCGAACCCGCTCATCTCTAATTCATGCAATGCTAAACTGTCGTCATATGGATATAATAACTTTAGTTAGTTTAGTTGCACGAACACAGATTTTTATAAAAAAATAAAATGTTCGTGTTCTTGCATGTTAGCAAGCATTAGACGTTACCTCATACTCCTGTTAGCAAAATGGCTGACCCTTACCTCTGACCAGTCATACATGATCTCTGCAGTGATGCCGGCAGCCCACAACTTCTGAATGATACCAATGGCCCTGTTCACAGACATTTGCCCAGCACTTACAACAAGGAGGTCACAGCTGCTGACCTGGAATTAAGAAAAAAATACTAACTGCAGGTTTTATATGTATGTAATTGGGAGAAGTAATGTACCATCTCACAGAAAAGTTCCTTAACACATTTTTGTAGGAGCCGTAACTTGTTTTTATGTGTTTTGGAGCAAATAACATTTTTGGAAAATTTATGTTATGGGGAAGGGGGGGGGATCTGATGAACTTTTTTGTATAAAACTGGATTATGCGTGTATCCATAATGAAAAATACAAGAAATACAATAAGAGCTCAGGTTTATATGATAATCCCTCCTTCCTGGAATCACCTCTGTTCCTGCTGTCGGTCACGGTGCTCCTCACACTGGCTGCAAAGGTAGAAGTACAAGGACAATTTCACTGCGCCCTTCAACCTTGTCGTTGCCTTCAAAAACAGACAACGTTCTATGGGGGTCATTCCGAGATGATCACTAGCTAAATTTGTTCGCAGCGATCAGGCTAAAAAACGGCAGTTCTGCGCATGCGTATGCAGCGCAATGCGCACGCGCGACGTATGGGCACAACGAACGATGTAGTTTTGCACAGGGTCTATCGATGCATTTCAGTCACACTGCTTGCCGCAGAGTGATTGACATGAAGTGGGCGTTTCTGAGTGGCAACTGACCGTTTTCAGGAAGCGTGCGGAAAAACGCAGGCGTGCCAGGAAAAACGCAGGTGTGGCTGGGCGGCTTTGTTACGTCAAATCCGGAACTGAATAGTCTGAAGTGATCACAAGCGCTGAGTAGGTTTTGAGCTACTCTGAAACTACACAAACATTTTTTTGCAGGCGCTCTGCGATACAACCGTTCGCACTTCTGGTAAGCTAACATACACTCCCAGTGGGCGGCAGCATAGCGTTTGCACGGCTGCTAAAACTAGCTAGTGAGCGATCAACTCGGAATGACCCCCTATCTGCGCAGAGCTTTTAATATGTGAGGATTGCATTGCTGCCACAGTAAAAGTGGTGTTTCCCAACCCTAACAAGAGGTTATTGCCAGCGGTCAAAACAATGTAAATATTCTGTCAGGAGGAATAAAATGCAATGTGATTAAGGAATACAATTTTGGGTGATGGCACCAACCGCTAGAAAATGACCCAAAAAGATTAAAACATCATATATAATTTTGATTTACAAATTAAAAAAACAAAACAAAAAAAAAACAACCTTTTATAATATTGCGGCTTAGAGACAGCATTTGTGGTAAATCTATGTCTATAATAAAAGATAAAATTATTACATTCTGCTATATTCACTGGACACTTACGTTGTCATCAGCACTGGAAAGCGCAGCAGAGATCTTGTCTATCGCAATACTAACGCCAACAGCGCAGGGCAGAATACTGGATCCAGTCTGAGGTCCTCTAAACACTGAAATCTGAACACAAAACAAGGCACGCTCAAATAATGAGAAACCATTTCAGTACAGCTGGATACAGTGATACGGATATTACTACCCTGACTTAATCACGAGAGCAGTAGCCGACAATTATCCCATTGAAGACAATGACGCCACCGTCGTTTGCCGATCACAATAACCGGCCGCCGTGTTACCTTTCTGCACAGCCCAAATGGGCTAGCAGGGTACTGGGAACAGCTTCCTCTAGCTCAGTGATGGCTAACCTTGACACTCCAGCTGTTGTTGAACTACACATCCCAGCATGCTCTGCATCAGTCTTAGCATGGTCAAGTAGCTAAACTGTAGCAGTGCATGCTGGGATGTGTAGTTCAACAACAGCTGGAGTGCCAAGGTTAGCCATCACTGCTCTAGCCAGTATTGCTGCTGCTGTGCCACGCCTTTGGACGCTCAATGCAGGCACCCTGCAGTCTGTAAAGCCACTTGGAGCATCCTCAGGCTGCATTCCCCAGTGCTAGAGGCTCTCCCCCCCCCCCCCCCCCCCGTGCCACATCCTGCGCTCAGGGGGCGGGGCGGCACAGGGAGCACTGACTGATCTTCTCTGGGACCAATAGGAGAAGCACGTTATTCTCTTTGTAAAGTAAAAACGGAACCCGAATAAAATCATAGAGTGCAACGCTCAATCATCATGTAATAAACCATGGTAAGCGTGACGTAACATATAGCAAATAATTGAAATCAGTATCCAAGGTGGCTTGTGGTAATATGCCATAAATGTGAAATATGTACATGGCAATAAAAATCGGTATTCCACTGTAAAATAGGAGTTCGATGCAACACATTCACATCAAAACAAAAACGCTGGGTGGGCCTGGTACAGTAGAGTGGGGGAGGGGAGGGAGAAATTATGCCAACATTGTCCTGTTCAGGAAATAACAATCTGTTGTCACTATTTTGTCCTGTTCCTCTTTCCTATAGGGCTTGTTCAATCTAGTCTGTGGAGCTTAGTGAATAATTGAGGGGTAAAGACGCTAATGATAATAACCACATGCCCTAATGTCTTCTGTGCTGCTCCGGATAAGACAAGCGACAATTTTCTCAGCAGCTGCACTCACTGTCCAAGCCTGTGATAATGCCCCATTACACCCGGGACTTACCAGATGGTCGTATCTCCCGCCAGCTGCCAGAATGTCGGGGACGGTCCTCTGCCGGCGTTTGATGAACGCGACAAACTGAAACACAATCCCATTGTGCTGCTGCATCTTGTACACAAGGCCGAAGTTCACAACCACCTAATTAATGAAACGCATGCTTTTGAAACGGGCCGCTATATATAGCTTCAGGAGATGAGGAGACTGGAAAATATATGCAATGAGGCTTTGACCACTGGACGACATACTGAATTTTTCTACAGGGACCAGACGATGAAGGACAAGTTTAAAAAGAGCCTGAAATCCCCAACATGTGGAATGTAAAAAGAATCATTTAGTGAAACAATACTTCCATACTAAATATTACTTGGTTGTCCTGGTTCTGTAGTCGAAGTTCCAAAACCTAATGTGTCAATAGTGAGTTAATGCAGGCCTATTGTTTGTCGGTACAAAAAGGTCCCCTATTCTGGCGATAACCACTGCTCTACCCAAGCCATCTGCCGCACACGCTTATGCGCACAAAATGACATTGCATTCTGGGAAATGCTTCACCAGTGCCCTGGAAGAGAAGCAGCTGTAATGAAGCTGATGCAGAGTTGAATGTACGCATCTTGGCGGAGCATATCTGTGTGTTTTTGCACTGCTTATGCTCCGGAGACGAGCATACGGACGCCCAAGTGACGCAGAGTTCTACGCGATTCCGGTGCATCACCATTTACAACTAAAGAGGTGCGACTGGGTTGTCCTAGGGGTAATACAGAGTTGGACTAAAGCGTGAATATGCCTGTTTCCTGGAGTATCTTTTTCAACGAGTATAGGCTGGAACCAGTGCTCAGAGAGAAGAATGATTACTATCAAGACAAGCATATAGCTAGGGGGCAGACGCACAGCAATATGCAACACTGCATACCGGTGTATAAGTGTTATTTTATCTACTTGCATTAAGGAATCTGTTGCAGACACTTGCCATTCAACTTTGCCTCAGAGGCCTGATTAAGATGTGGTTGGAGTGACCATTGCGGCTGCTTCCTTGGGAAATGTAGGCCACCGCCGTCCCTAGATGGCTGCAAATGGTCAATCAACCGATGTCTTCTGCAGAATCAGGCCCCAGGTGCATTGTCTCAGGAAAGTAAAAGGTTTTTTTTTATAGGCTCCTTAAAAACTAAATTCTAACCTGAAGTTTTACGCTCATTCTCTTGACTAGTTCGATAACTTCCTCCAGGTCTTTCAGGCCTTGTTTGGCCAACACACCAACTCCTGATTTCTGCTTGGTCAGTATGGCCATCATTGGTTCCAGTTCCTGAAGGTCTCCCTTCTGCTCAATAAACTTATAAAGGCGATTCAACTGAAACTGAAATCAGAGCAGTAAAAGAGAACAGAAACCCATCGCTGATGAAGAATTAGGACAGTCAAGATATATAGGGGTGCATTCAATAAGAGTCGGAAGCTGGCGTCTTGTCGGAAAGAGGGTAGCTTCCGAATGATTGTGATTGGAAGGGGTTCCGACCTATTCATTACCAGCAGTTTGTCGGAAGACTGTCGGAATACACGTGGATCGGCGGCTGTCGGAAGCGGGGCCAAACCCGACAGGTTTTAGCCCCGTTTCCAACAATGTCAATCTGAAGTTGGATTGACACTGTCAGGATCAGGCCAAACCTGTCAGATTTAGCCCAGCATTGAATAAAGTGCTGTCGGGTCCTTTCCGTGAGAAAGGACCCGACAGCTATTGAATATATGAAGTTAGTGTCAGGGATGTTATTGATTTTTGAAAAATACATTTTCTTAAATAAGCCCTAACATATACGTCACGCCAACCGGCTTCCTTCTCCCCTGCCGCCCTGTGTGATATACATCCTGTGCAGCAGCCGCCTTGCTGAGAGCCGCCCGGAGCCGCTGATTTCCTGTCTGCCTCGCTCTCACCACAGTGTCAGCAGCGCCGGGCAGCTCTCAGCGAGGCAGCTGCTGCACAGGATGTATCACACAGGGCGGCAGAGGAGAAGGAAGCCGGTTGGCGTGACGTATATGTTAGGGCTTATTTAAGAAAAACTAGGGTATTCAATTATCTGCAAATTCGCGGTAATTTTTCACCCGAAAATTTTTCGCAACAATCGGGCGAAAATTGCCGCGAAAACGCTCCGTTTTTCGACCTATTTAATTTAATTTCACCTGATAAATTCTTGCAGTGAAAAGTGCAGGTGAAAATGGGGAAATCAGCCTGTACCCCAAAAAATGCTAAACTAACATAGGAAAACAGAAGAGAAGTGTATTAGAGAGTTTTTGGGGACTTAAATTGTGTGAAATGGCTGTTATATGCATTTTTTTAAAAATGCAAAAAAATGATAGAAAGCAAGTTTTTTTGAGCAAAATAAATGCTCTCATTAAATTTGGGGTACATGAAAATGGGTATAAGTATATATTTGGGTCATTTTAGGGTACTTTAAAAAAAAAAGTGGAAACAGACCGATTACTCCCATCTGCAAGCCTAAAAACACCTGTCCCACTCATAAAGCACCCCAATATACCTGTCCCATACCTTGAACCCCAATTTCCATCACTTTGTACTTTTTCACCCCAAAAATGACATGTCATTATTGGCCAATTAAAAATAATTAAAAACCTCAACGTGCCTAATTAGTCATTAAGGGGGGTGTCCCAGGAGTTCTGTACCATATCCAAACATTTTTACCTTAAAATAGTGTCTTTTCCCAACTTTTCACCTTCAGAGTAGGTGAAGTGAAATTAGTGAAAAAATGATCACCGATAAATTTTCCAGGAAAATTGAATAGGCTGTAATTGCGTTTCGCGGGAAAAGTCCGTTTTTTTCGCGCGAAAAGTCCGTTATCGCTGCTAATTGAATATACCCCAATGTCTTTTTCAAAAATCAACAACAGCCCTGACACACAGCAGCTGCACGGACGCCGGGCCAAATCAGACAGTCGGATTTGGCCACTCTATTGAATAGCCCTTGTCAGATCCATTCCGACAAATGCATGTAGGAATGGGTCCGACACTTATTGAATACACCCCTTAATCTACATAGACGCGGCAGCCGTCCTAAGTCTGATTTTAGGCAGCGTATCAGGAGATGTGCTTAGGTATGCCAACTACTTCCGCAGTTAATTAAGAACCCATGGGCTAGGCTGAAGTTGTTAAAAATATTTTTGGGGAATATCAAGTTATATGTTAAAAAACAAGGACAGATCTGCCATTGATAAAGGGAAACATTGCATTGCATCATATTATGGCGTTGCACATTATACTAAATCGGTTCCGCATACATTTCTGTGTTATCACAGTACGGACCAATATAATAAGCTACACTAATTGTTCGGTGCCTGACCTGGTCTTCACCGAGCGTACCCCCCCAAGGTTATCCCTGTGGATACCTATGAACCCTGAAGAAGAAAATAAGCTACACTATATTGTATAATATGACAGCACATTATACAATTATATTTTATCCCAACACACAGAATAACAGCCCTCACTTGAGCCCAAATATAGGAGTGGCGTCTAATGCCATATGAACAGCTTACATCAAAGGTTCTCAAACGCGGTACTCAAGGCACTCCCAACGGTCCAGGTTTTAAGATTATCCATGCTTGGCCACAAGTGACTTAATTCGTACCCCAGTGAATTTGATGTAATCATCTGAGCTGAGCTATGGATATACTTAAAACCTGGACCGCTGGGGTGCCCTGAGGACCGCGTTTGAGAACCTCCGGCTTACAGTGAGGACACCTTGCAGCCGGAACACGGCCAACAGGTAAAGAATGTAAATGGGCCTGGATCACAAGACCAAACTGAAAGGGTGAGTAAATCTTTCTGGGTGGAGAAACCCTTGACATCAGGCATAACGCGCTGATACGGAGGGATGAAAGGCGTCTGATGTCTGGAAATGGTTAAATTCTGCGGTATGTAACAATGACGAGAATGTCTGCCCTTAGTGTTCAGATGTACTTACATTGTTCTCCGAGAGGGAGAGGTTACAAAATTTGGCTTCCACTTCTCTTTTGGTAAGTTTTTCAATCTAAAAACAAAAACACATGCAATGTTACATATAGGGGTTGTCCACCCTCTCATGATTTTTACAATCTGCACCGTCCTGTGGTTTTTACATTTCTCATTCCAGCTTCATTCTGTGCTTTTCACTCTCGCATTTGGATCACTAGAAGGTTTATCTGTTTTGGCATAGAATATGACAGAGCTCTGCAGTGGTTCCAATTGTACTCTATGGGGTAAATTTACTAAAGTGCGAGTTTTCAGGAGTGTAGGTGTTGCCAATGGCAACCAATCAGATTCTAGCTATTATCTTCTAGAAGGTGCTAGATAAATAGATAAATGCCATGGGCAACTTCTCCACTCTTTTCACAGCATCATACATCTCTTCCATGGCGACCCATTTTGTACGAGCAAAGCAGAGAGCAACCCTGGAAACAAAATTGGTTTTATCAAGTGGTATAGTTTCCAGAGAAATGTATATACACATACAACGCTGCAGCTTTTCTTCATGTAACCATTTTTACAGAAGGATAAGATATATAGAAAGCGTTTGTAACCAGGTTCCATAAAATAAGTGAATAAGGAAGACTATTACCGATGTGCCTTATACACTCAGGTGCTGCCTACATGTTCTGCCCATACGATAAATAAGTTGCCACTACTAGAACCATAACGGAAGAAAACACGTTTGCCAGCAGCACACGTGGTCAAGGGCAAGAGAAGAAACCATCGCTGATACCGATAACTGTCCCGAATTTATCCCTCACGACCCCTTAACTTTGTAGAATATACACAGGCAGTGGTGGATTAAAGGGAGGGTGGGGGCACGTGCCTCCCCTGTCATTTAGGAGATTTTTTTTTGTATTATTATATGATTTCATTACTACTTATGTAACTGCTGCTGGCTGTCAGTCAACCTGTCAGTCCTCCGGCGGCGGTGCAGCTGGTGAATTGTAGCAGGGCCTACAGCCGGCTGCTATATCAGGGACAGCTTGAGGGCTGTTCAAGCAAAGGGGCAGCATGAAGGTGCTACCCAATGGAGAGCGCAATGTGGCTGCCAGCCATGAGAGATAACTGCTGTCCCACTGCCTCTCCGTCACCTACTGTTTCCCCCTGTCACCCACTGCCACTGCTTCTACCATGCGTCACTATCTCCCCATCACCCTCTCTCTCGTCACCCTCTACCTCTCCAAAGCATCAACCTTTCCCTATCACTCTCCTGTCACTCTCTGCCAGTGGCGGACCCAGCAGGGAGGATGAGGGCTCCCGTAACACACTGACCCAGCCTAACCCACTTGTTGTTCCTGCAGGCAACAGAGCCAGAGGTCGGGGGAGCTGCATGCGACCTGGCCGTGTAGGCCACATTCAGGCAGTGCAGCTGTGACGGCATCATGTGGGACCACACAGTGTGCCCCTGCTACCAGCGGCAGCGCAACACTGTTCTTGAAGGCTTCAGCCACAGATGAGCTGCCGCCGCCATGTCCGACTACCCCGGAGCACAGACCAGGATCGGCATGGATGCTGACTCCATACAAAGGGGCCCAACAGGTGAGGGGCGTGGAGACAACAGGAGGTGAGAGGCTGGTGATGAGAGAGGTCAGTGTGCTGCGCTGGGGAGAGCCAGGGCAGGAAATACAGGGGACTCGTCATGGCAGATGGAGGAGGGGGGGGGGGGGGGGGGGGCTAGGTGGACGGGAGTATTTTATTGTGTATGTACTGTATGGTGCATCACTAGTGTCTGTATGTGCATGGAATGTTACTAGGGGGGTTGTATGTGCTGTGTATCACTAGTGTTTGTGTGTGTTAGTAGTGTATGTATGTATGGTGTATAACTAGTGTCTGTAGGTTCATGGGTTCATGGAGTGTTACTAGGGGTTGTGTGTGCTGTGTTTCACTGTGTGTGTGCTAGTAGTGTATGTATGGTGTATCACGTGTGTGTGTGTGTGTGTGTGTGTGTGTGTGTGTGTGTGTGTGTGTGTGTGTGTGTTACTAGTGTATGTATGGTGTATCACTAGTGTGTGTGTGTGTTACTAATGTATGTATGTATGGTGTATCACGTGTGTGTGTGTGTGTGTGTGTGTGTGTGTGTGTGTGTGTGTGTGTGTGTGTGTTACTAATGTATGTATGTATGGTGTATCACTAGTGTCTGTGTGTTAGGGCATGTATGGTGTATCACTAGTGTGCACTAGTAGTGTATGTATGGTGTATCACTAGTGTATGTGTGTTACTAGTGTGTGTGTGTGTGTGTGTGTGTGTATGGTGTATCACTAGTGTCTGTAGGTGTTACTAGTGTGTGTATGGTGTATCACTAGTGTGTGTTACAAGTGTATGTATGGTGTATCACTAGTGCCTGTGTGTGTTACTAGTGTATGGTGTATCACTAGTGTGTTACTAGTGTATGTATGGTGTATCACTAGTGTGTGTGTGTGTGTGTGTGTGTGTGTGTGTGTGTGTGTGTGTGTGTGTGTGTGTGTGTGTTACTAGTGTGTATATGGTGTATCACTAGTGTCTGTCTGTGTGTTAGTAGTGTATGTATGGTGTATCACTAGTGTGTGTGTGCTAGTAGTGTGTGTATGGTGTATCACTAGTGTGTGTGTGTGTGTGTGTGTGTGTGTGTGTGTGTGTGTGTGTGTGTGTGTTAGTAGTGCATGTATGGCGTATCACTAGTGTGTGTTACAAGTGTATGTATGGTGTATCACTAGTGCCTGTGTGTGTGCTAGTAGTGTGTGTATGGTGTTTCACTAGTGTGTGTATGGTGTATTACTAGTGTGTGTGTGTTACTAGTGTATGGTGTATCACTAGTGTGTTACTAGTGTATGTATGGTGTATCACTAGTGTGTGTGTGTGTGTGTGTGTGTGTGTGTGTGTGTGTGTGTTACTAGTGTGTATATGGTGTATCACTAGTGTCTGTCTGTGTGTTAGTAGTGCATGTATGGTGTATCACTAGTGTGTGTTACTAGTGTATGTATGGTGTATCACTAGTGTGTGTGCTAGTAGTGTGTGTATGGTGTATCACTAGTGTCTGTTACTAGTGTGTGTGTAAGGTGTATCACTAGTGTCTGTGTCTGTGTGTTAGTAGTGCATGTATGGTGTATCAATAGTGTGTGTTACTAGTGTATGTATGGTGTATCACTAGTGTGTGTGTGCGCTAGTAGTGTGTGTATGGTGTATCACTAGTGTCTGTGTTACTAGTGTGTGTAAGGTGTATCACTAGTGTCTGTGTGTGTGCTAGTAGTGTATGTATCGTGTATCACTAGTGTCTGTGTGTGTGTGTGTGTGTGTGTGTGTGTGTGTGTGTGTGTGTGTGTTACTAGTGTGTGTATGGTGTATCACTAGTGTCTGTGTGTTGCTACTGTATCACTAGTGTGTGTTTGTGTGTTACTAGTGTATGTGTGGTGTATCACTAGTGTCTGTGTGTTAGTAGTGCATGTATGGTGTATCACGTGTGTGTGTGTGTGTGTGTGTGTGTGTGTGTGTGTTAGTAGTGCATGTATGGTGTATCACTAGTGTGTGTGTGTGTGTGTGTGTGTGTGTGTGTGCTAGTAGTGTATGTATGGTGTATCACTAGTGCCTGTGTGTGTGCTAGTAGTGTGTGTATGTTACTAGTGTATGGTGTATCACTAGTGTGTTACTAGTGTATGTATGGTGTATCACTAGTGTGTGTGTGTGTGTGTGTGTGTGTGTGTGTGTGTGTTACTAGTGTATGTATGGTGTATCACTAGTGCATGTATGTTGTATCACTAGTGTGTGTTAGTAGTGTATGTATGGTGTATCACTAGGGCCTATCGGACTGGACTGGAAGGGGGAGGAGTCCAGATTAATTTTAAAACCGCCCCTCCCCCTATAGGAGAAGTCTACATCTGCCCCTGCCCTCTGCCTCTCCAAGGCATTACCCTCTTCCTGTCATACAGATACGGCACTCCCTTTGAGACCACGCCTCTTGTTGTGAAGCCACGCCCACTTTTCCAGGAGCGCGTGCAGTCATGGTGCTCAACCTGTCATTTTATTCTGGATCCGCCACTGTATACAGGTATAGATTAGTATCCACCAACTGAAAAAATAAAACTACAAAACACACACCAGTGCTGCAGAAGCTTTAGACACATGCAGTGATTCAGGGGGACATTTTAGCAAAGTTTGAAGCTAGATAAATACAGTGATCTCGGGTGGAGAGAGATAAAATACCAACCAATCATCTCCTCATTTTACTGCGCGTTTTAAAAATGACAGAAGCTGATTGTTTGGCACTTTAGTCTCCTTTGATACATTTCCCCTTAGACCGGCTGGGAGCAGTGTTTCATGGGTAAACCCATATTGTCATCCAATGAGAAAGGCTTACCATAGCATCATAGAGAATATTGTACACCTGAATGAGTTTATCCTCTGGCACGCCACAATGAAGTAGAATGGCTTTCAATAAAGATGTGTGGTTTAAATAAATACTGTAATTTCTTTCCTGGTAAAAGAAACATGAACGGTTAGAATTCGCACATAGAGCAACAAGAGCTGCAGTGTCATATTACAGCGGCGCACGGCCCCCTTACACACCGCGGATGCAGCTGCACCCATAGTCATGAGAATGCAGCCAATCAGCTGCCTGGACACCTGTGTGTCTTCTACCACACTGTAGGTGGAATGTTAGGTTTAACCAGAAAGTGGCCACTCCCACCGTGCAACCGATGCACAGTATCTGCTACTTTCCCATTTACTGATGAATGCAAAACTTTCAAGGGATACGGTCGTTAGGTCGACAAGTGTTTTTCACATTTATTTTTTTGAATTTTTGGACTTTTTCATACTTTAAGATCCACGTGGAGTACAATTGGGAACGGTAACCTGTGCCGAGTGCAGCGGTAGCCGAGCCATGTGAGGGGACACGGTGTGCTAATTGGGGTCCCCCGTCACTTTACGAAGAATACGACACTAAAAAAGGTCCAAAAACCCATGTCGACCTTTTGATCTGTCGACCTAGTGTCCCTGTTGACCTAATCTCATGTCGACCTTCAGTGGTCGACCTAATGACTGTTGACCTAAGTTGAGTCGACCCAACAACCCATACCCACTTTCAATACCAGATTTTGTTATCTCAGGCAATTCTGAGGAAGACCAATTTGTGTGTGTGTGTGTGTGTGTGTGTGTGTGTGTGTGTGTGTGTGTGTGTGTGTGTGTGTATATATATATATATATATATATATATATACACACACACATATATATTATATATATATATATATATATATATATATACACACACACACACACACACACACACACACACACACACATATATACACGCACACAGTTAACATAGCGCCCGCCGATGTAGCCGATTCGCCCTCTGTGGGTCCACGGCACCCATAGCAGGGGAACAAAACCTGTAGCAAGGGGCTTCGTTGTGCCGCCCCCCTGCCGGCATTCTAGCACACGGGCTGCCAATGTCGGCATACTGAGATTCAGCATCCCGGCCTACAATATGACCTATATGCTATGTTAGGCAAACACCCACTAGGATGGCACCTGAGTAAGTATTTCCAGGTATACCGGCATGCCGGGGCCACAAATTGCTATATATTATTAATGTCACCGCCTCTGAGACCGTCTAATATGGGAGTGAGCAATCAGAAAGTGGTTGTCCTTAGACAGTGATAACGCTTTCAGATCGGAATGCCGGGTCGCACCAGAGATTTGGAAACGGGTCTTTCACGGGTGGCATTGGACACATTCACACTGGCTTCCCAACAAGGCAATATGCCAAGTCGTGTTGCTATCACAAGTGGGGAGAGGAGGCGGCGCTGACAACATCGGAGGCGGCACCTGGAGATCAGATCATCTCCAAACGCCACCTTCTCTATAGTGGGAACGGGTCTTGGGTCGCATCAATCCAGGTAACCCTTTCACACCGCATCTCACCAGGTAATAACCCGTGTTAACCCCTTTTTTTAACCCGGGTTGAAATCGGACCTTTACCCCTTTCACACTGCACCTCCACCCGGCAATATACCGGGTAAATACCAGGTTAATTGTGCGATGTGAAAGGGGCATTATATAGAGTCCTGCATAACAACCATTGTAATGACACTAAGCTATGGTGCACTCAGTAATGTGCAGGTAAGAACAGTGATCCTGTGACAGATTCGTATTGAATGACAATTCCTGTGGAGTGAGCAAATTCACGTGTGTGGACTGTGAGCATAAGGATCTACTACATTTATCCTCAGGGGCCGTTACCATTACATTCTACAGAACTATATGCAGTCATAAAATCAAAGTACACATAAAACGCATTGCACCGTAGTCACCATCTACTGGGACAGTCTCACTGACGTCAATGAGAGACCAGCAGCAACTGAACCAACCCCTAAGAGGATTCATTCTTTATGAATTGTAATCAATTTTAATAGAACATACAGTCTAGAAACAGAATATATTATTATAGGAGAGCCTTGAAGATCATCACTAATGGAATTTTTAAAAGCAATAGATATCTACGGTTATTAATTAAGACCTGCACCCAGCCCTTAATTGGAAATAATCTTTAATCTAAAAAAAAAAAAAGGAAAATAAAATCCACACAGTACGCATTTAGATACCACTCATGTCTAAGATTTATTCATTTCACTGCACTAGATCAGTATACAGCTACAGGCCTTAAAACGGGAGGCAATCAATTTGCCGGCTGTCGGGATCCCGGCGGTCAAGATACCGACACCGGAATGCCGACAGCCGGAATGGAACCTGTGGCAACACACGGGCTGCAAGGGGCTTCGTTGCGCTCGCCCCCCACCGCTGGCATTCTGCTGTCGGGATCCCACGGTCGGTATGCTGACCGCCGAGATCCCCAGCGCCGGTAACACTTACCCCACCCCTTGAAGCCTATCCTCATTACTGAAATCATATTGTAAGGAAGTGCAGACTAAGTGGTCTCATGTGTCACCATGCAATAACATGAGCTTAGATATCATTTAAGCTCACGGTATAACATGATGACACAAGCCATTGTGGCAGTGTTTCACCGGTGGTTAGAGGAGATTTCCGCAAGTACACTTAATACAGGTACACCACCGATTATCCGCCATCTGATGGTCCGGCACCTCTTTTAATCCGGACACATCAGGTGCCGGAGGAAGTTAGGTTGTGGGTGGGAGGCGTTTAGATAGGCTGCACGAGGTCTCAGATTAGCAACGGGAGGCATAGATAGGCTGTAAGTGGGGGAGTCTGGCTGCAGCGAGGAGATAGGCTGCGCGTGAGGAATTGGGTTGCGGGGCCGGAGTTAGGCTGTAGGAGACACACTGGATAGAATTAGGCTGCAGAGGGGAGTCAGGATGCTGCCGACACCACTGTCACTGATACCACCGATAATCCGGCACAATGCTGGAACCGCGGGTGCCGGATTATCGGTGGTGTTCCTGTATTACATTTGAAATTATCTTTTAATGTAGGTGATTTTTCTAAATCTTCTGTGTGCTGCAATTAAAGGATGTAAAACATTTTTTTTTATGTTTTTAGATCACGTGAGGTCGTTTCTTAAATTTGAAATATGTTTGAAATGTAAAACTGGGCACAAAGACTGGTCCTGCTGCGCAGCCCGGTCGCCACGGGATCCGATCACCATGCCAGTCATGGCACACATATTGGTAGCCGCGCTGGTCAAGGCTCTGCCGCTAGCTGCTTGGGATAGAACATTCTGCCCCTATTTTCAGATAACGCGCTCACTTCAGAGTTCTCCACACGGCAATACTGGGACAAGTAACCGTCAATCATTTCTCAGAAGTCAGTGACCAAAGTACCTGTAGAGCCGGGAATTCCTGGATAATCTCATATATAGTGTAGATGGTCTCTGCAATCGGCAAGTAGCTGCACCCAGAGGAGGTAATCACATCAAACGCACATTCCATGAGTTCCTTAGGGTGACACCGATTCAGCTTCCGAGGCCTAAATACTCGCTCAATGCAGTATCTGTTAAATAAATAAGATACTCCGAATCAAAATGTTCTAGGTGAGATGTACAGGTGGGAAGCGGATAAAAATAGGATTTTGGTACTTACCAGGTAAATCCTTTTCTTTGAATCCATAGGGGGCACTGGAGTACTCTTGGGATATGGACGGCTTCCACAGGAAGTAGGCACTGAATAAATTAATTTTGAAACTACACCTCCCCTCCATATTCCTGAGTACCTCAGTGTTTTTTACTGAGCCGAACAGGAGCGATAGAGAGGTTGACCATGTAGAATTACATATAACATAACGGACAACAATAAAGTTGACACAACATTACTGACAACTAAACAGTTGACACCATAACTTGTTAATCTAAACCAGTCGGTGAAAATGTGTTACCATAAGATCTACTGAACCTACCCCAAACCAGGTAAACTGCTCTGGGTGGGCGTCCAGTGCCCCCTATGGATTCAAAGAAAAGGATTTACCTGGTAAGTACCAAAATCCTATTTTCTTTTTCATCCACTAGGGGTCACTGGAGTACTCTTGGGACATACCAAAGTTTCCCCCGTGGGCGGGAGAGCTGTTTGGCACCTGTAACACTAGGCGGCCAAAGCTAGATGCTGATGCCGCCAACGTATCAAACTTGTAGAGGCGCACAAACGTGTGCACCGAAGACCATGTAGCCGCCCGGCAAAGCTGTGTCGTAGAAGCTCCACGACTCGCTGCCCATGATGTTCCCACAGCCCGTGTGGAATGAGCTGTTACGGATGTAGGCGGCTGTAACCTAGCATGAAGGTAAGCCTGACGTATGGTCAGTTTAATCCAACTGGATAAGGTCTGCCTAGAAGCTGGCCAACTCATCTTGGCAGCATCATAGAGAGCAAACAACGTATCCGTCTTACGAACGGTCGACGTTCGGGATACATAAATGCGTAATGCGCGTACCACATTCAACCTACCAGAGTCTCCTGTAACACAGGAACTACTATTGGTTGATTGATGTGAAAAGATGACACTACCTTTGGTAGAAAAGCGGAATTCGTCCGGAGTTCCGCTCTGTCATCATGAAACACTAAATACGGTGGCTTGCACGACAAAGCACCCAAATCTGAAACACGCCTTGCTGACGCTAAGGCTAAAAGAAAAATTGTTTTCCCAATTGAGAAATTTAATATCCACTTGTTGTAAGGGTTCATAATAAAAAGACTGTAAGAAATCTAAAAACCAGATTCAAGTCTTATGGCGCAGTAGGTGGAGTGAATGGAGGCTGAACTCTGAGGACACCCTGCATAAAAGGTGTGAACCGATGGCAATAGGGCCAATCTACTATGAAAATAAATGGACAACGCCGATATCTGCACTTTAAGTGTGGATAAACTCAGACCTCCATCTAACCCCATCTGTAGAAATAACAAAAGACGGGATAACTTAAAAGATGATGTCGGAAACTTCCGAGCTTCACACCAACCTACATAGGCACGCCAAATTCTGTAATAATGAGCTGCCGTAACCGGCTTCCTAGCTCGTAACATGGTTGGTATAACCGATTCTGGAATGCCCTCTCTTCTTAAGAGGGCTGTCTCAACAGCCACCCCGTCAAACGCGGCCGCGCTAAATCGGGGTAAAGGAACGGACCCTGCTGTAACAGGTCAGAACGTAGTGAGAGCGGCCAAAGACCGACTGCGAGTAGACCGCGGAGATCCGAGAACCAAGCTCTCCGAGGCCAAAGAAGCGCCACTAGTATAACTGTGACGGACTCTCCTTTGATCTGTTTTAGCCACAGAGGGAGCAGTGGAAACGGTGGAAACAGATACACGAGACTGTATGGCCACGTGATTGTGAGAGCATCCACCGCCACTGCCTTTGGATCTCTCGTTCTGGACACGACCTGGGGCGTTTGATGATTGTGGCGAGATGCCATCAGGTCCACCTGCGGGTAACTCCATTTCTGGACCAGCATGTGAAATACTTCTGGATTTAATGCCCATTCTCCTGGATGAAAATTCAGACGGCTGAGATAATCCGCCTCCCAGTTGTCCACTCCCGGAATGACTACTGCCGACAATATCATTTGGTGATACTCGGCCCAATAGAGGATTCAAGCTACTTCCCGCATTGCCATACGGCTTTTCGTTCCTTCTTGTTTGTTGATGTATGCGACCGCCGTCGCATTGTCTGACTGCACCTGAACAGCCTGAGCCTGCAGCCTGTGCACTGCTTGTCGTAGCGCACTGTAAATTGCCCGGAGTTCCAGGACATTTATAGACAGCAATCTTTCGTGAACCGCCCAGAGACCCTGAAGCTGATAATTTTGAACTACAGCTCCCCAACCTCTGAGACTCGCGTCCGCCGTGAGAATTATCCAATTCCAGGCACCGAACCGTTTCTCTGCGGTTAGATTCTGTACTTTGAG
The DNA here is from genome assembly GCF_028390025.1 of Pseudophryne corroboree. NCBI lineage: Eukaryota > Metazoa > Chordata > Amphibia > Anura > Myobatrachidae > Pseudophryne > Pseudophryne corroboree. The sequence goes on from NC_086455.1 coordinate 23,247,716, forward strand.
CCACCAGAGTAGAGACACTCTGGCCCTTGAAGACAACCTCACCCTGCGGTAAATCTGCAGATGCGAGCCCGACCACTGTGCGAGCACATCCAATTGAAAAGGACGTGAGTGAAGTCCTCCGAACTGAAGCGATTCGAAAGCCGCCACTATTGTGTCTAATAGGCGAATGCACAAATGAACCGAGACTGTGCGTGGCTTGAGCACTAATTGTACCAGATGACGAATGACCTGTACTTTCTGTTCGGGTAGGTAAATTCTTTGATTTACCGTATCGAGAATCATGCCTAGGAATTAAAGTCGTTGAGACGGAATCATTCAGGAATTTGCGTAGACAATGGTAGGAAATCAGATTTCCCCCCCCACTTGGTCTGCGATCTATCTCGTTTGGAATCCGACTCCGCCTGTTAGGAACGTAGCCAAAGTGGACGTTATGCGCCACTAGTGAAGCTGAAAACGCAAGAACCAACTGCCAACGTCCAAAGAAGCTGTAGGTAGCAAGAAGTGTAAGGTGGTCTTTATTTAGGGCAAACCTGAACTGGAGTGCCCTGCCCCTACAGCCTTGTTACCTCAAAACCCTTAGCAAAGCAGGGCGAAGCAACAGCCCTACTGCTGTGTAGGGTACACTCCGATAGGTAGTAAAACACCCAATAATTGTAATTGTCTCTCATTGGAAATCGTTCAGCCTTCGCTGAGAACCTGACGTACTGGCCTGGTGCTATGAGGGCTGGCGGTAAATCGACCGCAATAATCTAACTGAAACAGTAAAAAATATTTTTTATATTTTTTTTTTCCCCTCAGGCAGTACATGCCCCCGCATTCCCCAAAAAGAGGACCGGTAAGGGTCTGTCTGTGCAGTTTTTACGCAGAGTACTAACCACTATACGATCACGACAACTTAAACGAGCAAGGTAGGAGACGAACCTACAATCTTGTTATCTGTAGACAGATGCGTTATACATTGCGCCACTGGCCCAGATTCGTATTTGTCCGACACACTGTGTGACCGACTTTGCAGCGAAGCTGCTTGTTTGACTATGCATTAGACTTAGTGATCATGTACTCCAACCAGTAAGTACACCACGGAAGTAACGTGTGTATTAACCTGCATTACCGTGCATGTGGTTACCAGCAATAGTGAATCTTCCTGTAGAGTCATGCTGTACAAAAACAATTAATAAATTAAACTCCTAACAACACCCCGCTCCTCCAGATGCTAAGTGTTGTAGAGCAGCAACCTCCGGGAAAGAACCAGGAAGTAACGTTAAAAGAAAATGGTGTCCTACCATGTTTTTATTTTTTTTAACACCTGTTAAACCAGGATCTGAACCAGTGTCCATGCAATCACAATGTTCACTTGGGCGGGAAAGCCTAACCACTTCGCTACAGAGCCACCTGTAAAAACAATAAGCAAAGCTGCTGCAGATGAGGCCTGAACTCACCATGTTTGCCGTGCTCAACAGATACTGTTTAATAAGCACTGTGTGCTGACCAATTAGTCTTGCTTACTGCAAAATAGATTTTTAATGTCAGCATATTATATATATATATATATATATATATATATATATATCTCTCTATCTACACATACATACAACAATGTATATTCACACATACTCAGACCTTAATAAATATATATTCCATATATGCATACATACACATATATATTATATACCCATACACAAATATCCAGATATATCCTGATACAGAGGTATAATACATTTTTTAGAAGTCTGAAACTAAATGTGACCTCACACAGGCTTAAAACCTGAGATGACTGCTGCTTAACCACAGCTTAGTTAATGGGCCCTATCTAGTGGCCGGCGCCGGGAGCGCGCTCTTGGGAGCAGCCTCTGGAGAGCTATCCTGACTGTTAAACCTATGGTAGGTTTATATTGATAGTGTAAGCCCCAACTGAGCTATTTTTAACAGTTTGAACTAGCATGTATTAGTATGCAATCTAGTTGGATCACCAGTTTCCCCCAGATGGCAAAACACTATGCAACATTGCTTAGCTTCCAAGCTCAGATGAGTTTGGGCGTATCCAGAGTGGTGTGGCTGTAGATTAAAAATACCTACAGCACCTTGTACTCCCAGGTGGCTAATCAGGCCCAACACTGCTTAGCTTCCAAAATCAGATGAGATTGGGCGTATCCAGTGTGGTGTGGCCAAGTGAATTAAGCCAAAGCTGCTGCAGGTGAGACCTGAACTCATAATGCTTTGCAGTGCTCCACAGATACTGTTTTATAAGCACCATGTGCTGACCAATTGATATAACATATCTTACTTTACAACAGTGAACAAAGCCAGTATTTGGCTGCCACAGCCATGATTCAGATTTGCAGTCTTTAGGATCATTATAAACAGTTTATGAAATAAATAATTAGTAAGTGTATACCCATGTTTTAGACATGGCAGGGAAACTGCTTATTAGTAATTGCTGGTGTCTTACTAATGCAGACAGACAATACAAAAAAACAAAAAAACAAAGACAGACAACTTGCACGACTCAGTAAATAGCACTAAGGTGTCTCTATAAATATATATCTGGCCAAGTGCAGTGCACGCCAGCAATAAGCCTGATCCCAAATTCCCCTTCACACCCCTGCGCCTTCAATGGAGGAGAGATGTACACAGGAAATTCTGGAAATACAACAGGAAAACAACAGGAAGCATGGTTAATATGTCCCCATGCTCACAGTATAACACAAAGTGCCGACTTATAATTATGTAGGCAGATTTAATAAACATCTTATGTTGCACTCAAACCTGCACATGTAACTTGTATCCTGTTTTAACAAAGACTTTATAGCCTATTGTAATACATATGCAGCGCTGCTGTATTCCCTTTATCAATAAGAGTTGAATCATGATCTTTTATCCAGTGACCCTGACATTTCTGTGTGCAGGGAACATCACTGTGGCAGCAAAGTTACTCATGGAGCGGCCTATGCATAAAACCACGTGGCTGACGCAGCTCAGAGCGGCGGGGGACCACACACACACACAGTATCCCACACAGTGGGGCGGCAGCGTGAGCTGACAGCCCCGTTCAACATACCTGGACCCTGTGGTGAGGGCTATGACAGGGCTTCTCTGTAAGTTCCGTCCAGCCTTTACTGCAGGTTTTAGTCCTGCACGTGGTAGTGAGGGAGCTCTTTTTAGAGAGGTCCGACACCCACAGCTGCTAAAGCAGCCTTCACTATCCCGGACCCACGCCTATTGGAAGGGGGGAAGGGATGTGGTAAATCGTTGAAAAAAGAAAAAACTTAGAAAAAATTCCAATGAAATGTGGACCTCTGTGGCAGCAAAGCCACTAGCCTACTAACTGTGTCGAGCACAGAAAAAACACTGAGGTACTCAGGGATATGGAGGGGAGGTGTAGTTTCAAAATTAATTTATTCAGTGCCTACTTCCTGTGGAAGCCGTCCATATCCCAAGAGTACTCCAGTGACCCCTAGTGGATGAAAAAGAAATACCGCCGGTCACAATGCAGACGCCGGAATCCCGACTAGCGGTGAAATGCCGCCACAGGAATACCAGCGGCACAGGCTATTCACCCTCTGTGGCTGTCCACGACACCCATAGAGGGAGAATATAACCTGTGGAGAGCACAGCGCTCACCCCGCTGTCAGCATACTGGTGGCCGGGATGCCGCTGACGGCCGGTATCCCGCCCGCCAATAATTCATACTGAACCCGTACAGATGTGTCCTTATACAACTTTGCTGCAGTCATGCCAAACAGACCCTTTTGGCACGGTACGTCCTGCAAGACTCTGCCAGCTGTAGGCGTCTTTTTTGGCAAAATGGTCATAGGGGGATATCCTATTAGCCCCGGTAAAACAGCAGGTGCGAAAAATGTATGTTTTTCACGTTTCTACCTGATGTTTCACCGGTTTTTTTTTTTGTTTTGTTTTTTTACAGGCTATCCAGATTGATCGCCTGTAAAAAAAAAAAAATGCCTTTTTCTCCCGAAAACACACAGGATCAGTGAAAGCTGTGTGTTTTTGGAAGAAACAGCCCCGTTATCGCACGGAAACGAGGCCGTTTCTGGGGATTTGGTTTCGCCTGCCTGCTACGGTGTCCCCGTTCCCCTGCTGATGACGCGGATGCTGCGTGGATGGTTGGGGGAAGCCACCGGGTAACTGCTGCTGGGGATCTGTGTGCGGCGCGAGGCGTGAGTCAGGCAGCAAGTGTGTGAGAGCGGGCGAGTGGGGCTCGCACCGTGTCTGTGTGTCTCGCGGGTAGACGGCGGCGGCACGCTGCACCGGGAGCCGTCAGGAGCCAGGACCAAGTGCAGCATCAGGTGGCCCCGGATAAGCCACTGCTCATGCTGTCTTATCGGGAGGTAATAGGATAGCCCCCGGCGGGACAATTAGCCTCGTTAAATTACCAGGGCTAATTGGATATACCCCTTAGTCGTGACGAGATGGTAAAAAAGCCGCCTAATGCTAGCAGAGGAATCTCCCGTTGCATGGTGTATTGAGGCAGGATATACGATGACATATCTGTATGTATGCATGCATAAAACATATTAGAAGGAACATTTGAAACGGTCACCGAAACACAATGGAGGCACAAATGTTTCACCTGATCCAATATTGGAGAATGCGGCCTGTCATCCACTAGGAACCAAAGGACAAAAATTCCTCGTGACTGAGTAGTCTGAAGCCTCAGGAATAATTAAATGTCAGTATCCAGATCGTGTAGGTGACAGATGCAATTTAAAAAAAAAATCTTTTAACAGACTAAAATATATGGTTTCAATATTGGCTAAAAATTAGTGCAAAAAACACACTTACTTTTTATCAGCGTAAAAAATTTATCACTAAAACATGCATTTGTTTTAAATATATTTTACCCATTTTCTCTGTATACGCGAGAAATCAGCCCTTAATCTTTTGCTGTAATAGTAACCCCATTTTTACCCGACATAGTATTCAATTAGTGCAGTATTTTCGACCAGTTGAAAAAAACTGCACTTTTCGGACGTTTTTAGGTCGAACTTACATTCGACCTATTCAATGCCGTGCCGTTTTTTCGACTGGTCAAAAAAATACGGCACTGTTGAAAATCACGTGTATCTGCGAATTTGCCGCCAATACAAGTGTTTTGACGAATTTGCGGGCGTTTTCGCCTATACCGATACGACATAAAAAAGTGAAACGGCATGGGCGAAAATGCCCACAATTGAATACACTGTCGAATTAGCGCCGTTTTTTTAGACCAGTCGAACAAATGGCACTTAATTTAATACCCCCCCAGTCTCTAAACAAATAAATAAATAAAACTGTATTACCTTTTTAAATTGGTTACATTATTTCTTGCGACAAATCGTGCAAAAGGTATCTACAAAAGATAGCAAAGGTGAAAGTTAACTCAAGTTATACATATAAATCCTAGGTGTGATTATTCAGCAATAAGTCTCCTGTCTAGAGGACACTGTCTGATGGATATGCTCTCCTGTAGTTTACATAGCCTGCCTTCATTTCTGACTTGTACAGCCTTCTTCTAAAATACGAGGAGTGTGCAAGAAGTTTCCGGATGTGCAGTGCATAGGGAGAGTAGACAGAATCTGTCTGGTTGTGAACTGTAATATCTGCAGTTCTTGTGAAATGTCAAGGCAAAGAACACCAAAATGGTCTGCAATGAGCTCAACAGAGGCCACTGGAGAGCCATGACCTTCTTTGACCACCAGAGTGGTCTGCGAGAGCAGGAGATTATTGACCGACTGCATGCTGCTTTTGGGGATGAAGCGAATTCTTGAACCACTGTGTTTGAGAGAGATGGTCCCTTGAAGGCAAGAAGTGCTGCGGCCGATCTGTGTCCACCATCACAGAGTACAACGTTGTGGCCATGCAGGCCATAGTTGAAGTAGACGACAAGGTGACAATGGCCCAGTCAGAAAAGGAGATAAGCATCTCATTGGGATCCATCTATTTGATACTCCATGAAAATCTTGGCCTGAGCAAGGTTTGTACACGTTGGGTGCCCCATCAGCTGACTTGAGAGCCGGAGGCGGCCTGGGTAACTTGGTGCTGGCCAGGTTTGATGGCAGTCACTCATACTCTGTCTGGGAGAACATCAGTGGCAAGGAACCCTGGATCTACAGTTTCGATACCAAGACCAAACAACACTGCCCCAGTGGACCCAAGTTGGAGGTGAGCAGCCACAGAGGTTCTGACATGAGCACAGCGTGGCCATGCTGTTTTTGTCCGGTCACATATACCATACTACTCGTGCAGCAGTGCACGGTCAATGGGGACTGTTGGGTTATGCTGGCCTGGGGGATCCTGTAGCTCAAGAGATCCTAACCTTAGGGGTGTTAGTGACCCACCTGAAAGAGTTTAATCTGGGCACTATAAAACACATACACAAGTATGGATCTGTTTTCACACTTTAACAATTGAATTGACAAAAGTACATTCTTTTCACCTTGTTGAGAATACAGTTTGACTACAGCAATGCTGTACTGCTGACACACAACCTACCCGGAGATTGTACGGAAGGGTTACTAGCATGCCACTATGGTCCATAACACATGCCGATTCGCCACTCTCTGCCATCTTACTCCGAGGCATTAACAGCGGCGTATGTAACTTCACAGCTCCTAAACCAAAGCAAACGGAGGGAAAATATGGTGTCACACCGGATTTATATTTCTAATATTCACATTGACCTCCATCTGCGTCACTGTAAAATCTCTACACATACTGCACACAATCTACTTCCCAATGTGACTGACGACCCCATTTAATAATGATGCTCATTATCAGCGCCATATTTGGTTTAGTAACGCAGTGATACTAACGAATGAGCCCTTGGTATTTAACATTGCTTACCTCTCCCAGGGCTGTTGTGTCATGTGCGGCAGATAGGCATTACACTTTCGGAATGGGTTTGTTGGTCGACCATTATTGGTCGACAAGCAGTAAGTTGACACCTGGAAAAGTCGACATGGTCGGCAGGTGAAAGGTCAACATGGAAAAAAGTTGACATGAAGTTTTTTGGGGGGTTTTTGGTGTCGTTTTCTTCGTAAAGTGACAAGGAACCCCAATTACTGCACCGTGTCCCCTCGCATGGCTCACTATGCTTCGGGCAAGGTGCTTTGCTCCGCTACCGCGGCGCTCGGCAGAAGTTACTATTCCCAGTCGTACTACACGTGGATCGTAAAGCGTTAAAACATTTTTTACAAAATTGTGAAAAACGCATGTCAACCTTTTTCATGTGTTGGCATTTGACATGTTGACATAATGTTCATGTTGACCTATTTCAGGTGTCGACCTAATGCATGTCAACCAATAGTGGTGGACCTATTGAGTCTTGACCTAAGTGAGGTCGACCTAATGATCGTATCCCTACACTGTCACCGTGCGGGGAGGTAGCAATGCCTGGAAGGCTTCACTGAAGCTGGAAAGGCTGTTGCTTGGTGCCCAATGCCATATCGCACTTGCCATCTATCGATCTACGGATGGTGTAAGCGGGAGAGTGACAAACACCGATAAGCTAAGCTTACCACTGTGTTAAATACTGAAAGGAGGACATAACCTCTCTGACAAGTGCTAAAGGGCTTATGTCTCATTGTTAACTGGGGCCCTATCTCTCTTGGGTGGCCCTTTCTCTTCGTTGGGACACTATTCGCAAATCCAGCATACAGTCTGCAGTAATACATAAACCCAAACCTACATGGCCTTTTCCACACAATAGAATGTGAGGAACGGAGATGTTCTGCTAGGAGGCAAAGTAATCCTAGAAACTACTGGAGAAATACTAGATCAGGAATGTGTAGAACTGTACAGATACAAGCAATATAATAGTGTACAAGAATCCGCATCATGCCCGCCACTATTCATGCGAAGCCCATTTAACAAAGTGTGGTCATAAAAGTAGCAGCTACTAACAAAATATGGCCAATATAAGTACCTTGCATTACTGACCCATGTATTCTGTGTACAGCAGGACGGATACGCCCACACAGGGAAGATATGGAAGGTGTGAGCTGGAGACTGCTGCAGTCAGGACAGCCTGTGGCCTGTGTGACCAGCTCACGTGGGGTTGATAAAGCCAGTCAGAGCTCACTCTGCTAGGAAGCCACTGAGGGCTGTCTCTAACCCTGTAGGAGACAGGGGAGACCACCAGACTCTGGGACTGAGCTACACGTTGCTAGAAAGAGACAGGACTCGGACTTTGGGGGTCATTCTGAGTTGATCGCACGTAGCAACTTTTTGCTGCTCTTGCGATCAACTAGACGCCGCCTATGGGGGAGTGTATTTTAGCATAGTAGGGCTGCGATCGCTTGTGCAGCCCTGCTATGCTAAAAAAGTTTCCTGCAAAACAAGACCAGGGTCAGACTTACTTACCCTGTGCGACGGATCCAGCAATGAAAGTCCCGGAATTGATGTCAGACACCTGCCCTCCAAACGCCTGGACACGCCTGCATTCGCCTCACCGCGCCTGGAAAACCGTGAGTGAACGCCTCCTGCCTTTCAGTCTTCTTGCGATCGCCAATGCGATCACTTTTTCTGCCGACAGCACCGCTGTCCGGCGATGGCTGTCGCCGGGCAACGATGCGCGTTTGCAATGCGTCCGCCACGCATGCGCATTTCCGAACCGTTCACACCGCAGCGATAAACCGCTGCGTGCGAACGGGTCGGAATGACCCCCTTTGTGATGCAGACTAGCTGCCGAAATGCCGAACCCCTGGCAACGCGCATGAAACCCCTGGCAACGCGTAGGTTAAAAAAAACAACCTGCCCTGGGAGGTATGACCAATTCGAAAAACCTGCCACTGAAGGGGTTAAACAACGTACACAGACCTCTGAAAAAGTCAGGTGGTTTTGAACTTACCATGTCTTTTAAACACGCGACAGACCGTCTCGCACACATAGTGATGTATTCTAGACGACCGGGCAGAGAAACTTCCCTGAAACATACGGAAAAAAAAAAAGTTTGTGCTACTTAAAATAAGATTTTACTCACCGGTAAATCTATTTCTCGTAGTCCGTAGTGGATGCTGGGAACTCCGTAAGGACCATGGGGAATAGACGGGCTCCGCAGGAGACTGGGCACTCTAAAAGAAAGATTAGGTACTATCTGGTGTGCACTGGCTCCTCCCTCTATGCCCCTCCTCCAGACCTCAGTTAGGATACTGTGCCCGGAAGAGCTGACACAATAAGGAAGGATTTTGAATCCCGGGTAAGACTCATACCAGCCACACCAATCACACCGTATAACTTGTGATACTATACCCAGTTAACATTATGTAATATAACTGAGTCTCTCAACAGATGGCTCAACAATAACCCTTTAGTTAAGCAATAACTATATACAAGTATTGCAGACAATCCGCACTTGGGATGGGCGCCCAGCATCCACTACGGACTACGAGAAATAGATTTACCGGTGAGTAACATCTTATTTTCTCTGACGTCCTAGTGGATGCTGGGAACTCCGTAAGGACCATGGGGATTATACCAAAGCTCCCAAACGGGCGGGAGAGTGCGGATGACTCTGCAGCACCGAATGAGAGAACTCAAGGTCCTCCTCAGCCAGGGTATCAAATTTGAAGAATTTAGCAAACGTGTTTGCCCCTGACCAAGTTGCAGCTCGGCAAAGTTGTAAAGCCGAGACCCCTCGGGCAGCCGCCCAAGATGAGCCCACTTTCCTTGTGGAATGGGCTTTTACTGATTTAGGATGCGGCAATCCAGCCGCAGAATGCGCCAGCTGAATTGTGCTACAAATCCAGCGAGCAATAGTCTGCTCAGAAGCAGGAGCACCTAGTTTGTTGGGTGCCTACAGGATAAAAAGCGAGTCAGTTTTCCTGACTCCAGCCGTCCTGGAAACATAAATTTTCAAGGCCCTGACTACGTCCAGTAACTTGGAATCTTCCAAGCCCCTAGTAGCCGCAGGCACTACAATAGGTTGGTTCAAGTGAAAAGCTGATACCACCTTAGGGAGAAACTGGGGACGAGTCCTCAATTCTGCCCTATCCATATGGAAAATCAGATAAGGGCTTTTACATGACAAAGCCGCCAATTCTGACACACGCCTGGCCGAAGCCAAGGCCAATAACATGACCACTTTTTTCCACGTGGGATATTTCAGATCCACAGTTTTAAGTGGCTCAAACCAATGTGATTTCAGGAAACTCAACACCACGTTGAGATCCCAAGGTGCCATAGGAGGCACAAAAGGGGCTGAATATGTAGCACTCCCTTTACAAATGTCTGAACTTCAGACAGTGAAGCCAGTTCTTTCTGGAAGAAAATCGACAGAGCCGAAATCTGGACCTTAATGGAACCCAATTTTTAGGCCCATAGTCACTCCCGACTGTAGGAAGTGCAGAAAACGACCAAGCTGAAATTCCTCTGTAGGGGCCTTCCTGGCCTCACACCACGCAACATATTTTCGCCAAACACGGTGATAATGGTTTGCGGTTACTTCTTTCCTGGCTTTTATCAGCGTAGGAATGACTTCCTCCGGAATGCCCTTTTCCTTTAGGATCCGGAATTCAACCGCCATGCCGTCAAACGCAGCCGCGGGAAGTCTTGGAACAGACAGGGCCCCTGCTGTAACAGATCCTGTCTGAGCGGTAGAGGCCATGGGTCCTCTGATATCATTTCTTGAAGTTCTGGGTACCAAGCTCTTCTTGGCCAATCCAGAACCACGAGTATCGTTCTTACTCCTCGCCTTCTTATTATTCTCAGTACCTTTGGTATGAGAGGCAGAGGAGGGAACACATAAACCGACTGGTACACCCACGGTGTCACTAGAGCGTCCACAGCTATCGCCTGAGGGTCCCTTGACCTGGCGCAATATCTCTTTAGCCTTTTGTTTAGGCGGGACGCCATCATGTCCACCTGTGGCCTTTCCCAACGGTTTACCAACAGTTTGAAGACTTCTGGATGAAGTCCCTACTCTCCCGGGTGTAGGTCGTGTCTGCTGAGGAAGTCTGCTTCCCAGTTGTCCACTCCCGGAATGAACACTGCTGACAGTGCTAAGACGTGATTTTCCGCCCATCGGAGAATCCTTGTGGCTTCTGCCACGCCATCCTGCTTCTTGTGCCGCCCTGTCGGTTTACATGGGCGACTGCCGTGATGTTGTCTGATTGGATCAGTACCGGCTGGTTTTGAAGCAGAGGTCTTGCCTGACTTAGGGCATTGTAGATGGCCCTCAGTTCCAGAATATTTATGTGTAGGGACGACTCCTGACTTGACCAAAGTCCTTGGAAAAAATTTTCCCTGTGTGACTGCCCCCCAGCCTCGAAGGCTGGCATCCGTGATCACCAGGACCCAGTCCTGTATGCTGAATCTGCGGCCCTCTAGAAGATGAGCACTCTGCAGCCACCACAGCAGAGACACCCTGGTCCTTGGAGACAGGGTTATCAGCCGATGCATCTGAAGATGCGATCCCGTCCAAGAGGTCCCACTGAAAAGTTCTTGCATGGAACCTGCCGAATGGAACTGCTTCGTAGGAAGCTACCATTTTTCCCAGGACTCGTGTGCAGTGATGCACCGATACCTGTTTTGGTTTCAGGAGGTCTCTGACTAGAGATGACAGCTCCTTGGCTTTCTCCTGCGGGAGAAACACTTTTTTCTGTTCTGTGTCCAGAACCATCCCCAGGAACAGTAGATGCGTCGTAGGAACCAGCTGTTACTTTGGAATATTCAGAATCCAGCCGTGCTGTTGTAGCACTTCCCGAGATAGTGCTACTCTGACAAACAACTGCTCCCTGGACCTCGCCTTTATAAGGAGATTGTCCAAGTACTGGATAATTCTTTCGGCCATTACCTTGGTAAATACCCTCGGTGCTGGGGACAGACCAACGGCAACGTCTGGAATTGGTAATGACAATTCTGTACCACAATTTTGAGGTACTCCTGGTGAGGAGGGTAAATAGGGACATGCAGGTAAGCATCCTTGATGTCCAGTGATACCCTGAAATTCTCCAGGCTTGCAATAATCGCCCTGAGCGATTCCATTTTGAACTTGAACCTTCGTATATAAGTGTTCAAGGATTTCAATTTTAGTATGGGTCTCACCGAACCGTCTGGTTTCGGTACCACAACATTTTTGGAATAGTAACCCCGGCCTTGTTGAAGGAGGGGTACCTTGATTTCACCTGCTGGAAGTACAGCTTGTGAATTGCCGCCAGTACTAACTCCCTATATCCGAGGGCAGCAGGCAAGGCTGATGTGAGGTAACGGCGAGGGGGAGTCGCCTCGAACTCCAGCTTGTATCCCTGTGATACTACTTGCAGAACCCAGTGATTCACCTGTGGGCAAGCCCACTGGTCCCTGAAGTTCCCGAGACGCGCCCCCACCGCACCTGTCTGTGGAGCCCCAGCGTCATGCTGTGGACTCAGAGGAAGCGGGGGAAGATTTTTGATCCTGGGAACTGGCTGTCTGTGCAGCTTTTTCCTTCTTCCCTTGTGCAGAAAGGAAGCGCCTTTGGCCCCCTTGCTTTTCTGAAGCCGAAAGGACTGTACCCGATAATACAGTGCTTTCTTAGGGTGTGAGGAAACCTGAGGTAGAAATCTTTCTTCCCAGCTGTTGCTGTGGATACAAGGTCCCAGAGACCATCCCCAAACAATTCCTCACCCTTATAAGGCATAATCTCCATGTGCCTTTTAAAGTCAACATCACCTGTCCACTGCCGGGTCTCTAATACCCTCCTGGCAGAATGGACCTTGCATTAATTCTGGACGCCAGCCGGCAAATATCCCTCTGTGCATCCCTCATATATAAGACTACGTCTTTAATATGCTCTATGTTAGCACCATATTCTCCCTGTCTAGGGTATTAATATTATCTGACAGGGTATCAGACCCTGCTGCAGCAGCACTATTCATGCTGAGGCAATTGCAGGTCTCAGTATAATACCTGAGTGTGTATGTACAGACTTCAGGATAGCCTCCTGCTTTTTATCAGCAGGCTCCTTCAAAGTGGCCGTATCCTAAGACGGCAGTGCCACCTTTTATGACAACCGTGTGAGCGCCTTATCCACCCTAGGGGATATCTCCCAACGTGACCTATCCTCTGGCGGGAAAGGGTACGCCAGCAGTAATTTTTTTTAAATTACCAGTTTCTTATCGGGGGAACCCACGCTTATTCACACACTTCATTCACTCATCTGATGGGGGAACAAAACACCGGCTGCTTTTTCTCCCCAAACATAAAACCCCTTTTATGTGGTACTTGGGTTAATGTCAGAAATGTGTAACACAATTTGCAACGGATGTTTCTAGTGGATTGTGTATATGTCTCAACCTCGTCGACACTGGAGTCAGACTCCGTGTCGACATCTGTGTCTGCCATCTGAGGTAACGGGCGTTTTTTGAGCCCCTGATGGCCTTTGAGATGCCTGGGCAGGCGCGGGCTGAGAAGCCGGCTGTCCCACAGCTGTTACGTCATCCAGCCTTTTATGTAAGGAGTTGACACTGTCGGTTAATACCTTCCACCTATCCATCCACTCTGGTGTCGGCCCCACAGGGGGCGACATCCCATTTATCGGCATCTGCTCCGCCTCCACATAAGCCTCCTCATCCAACATGTCGACACAGCCGTACCGACACACCGCACACACACAGGGAATGCTCTGACTGAGGACAGGACCCCACACAGCCCTTTGGGGAGACAGAGAGAGAGTATGCCAGCACACACCAGAGCGCTATATAATGTAGGGATAAACACTATCACTGAGTGAATTTCCCCCAATAGCTGCTTGTATAAACAATATTGCGCCTAAATTTAGTGCCCCCCCTCTCTTTTTAACCCTTTGAGCCTGAAAACTACAGGGGAGAGCCTGGGGAGCTGTCTTCCAGCTACACTGTGAAGAGAAAATGGCGCCAGTGTGCCGAGGGAGATAGCTCCGCCCCTTTTTCGCAGACTTTTCTCCCGCCTTTTTATGGATTCTGGCAGGGGTAATTATCACATATATAGCCTCTGGGGCTATATATTGTGATTATTTTGCCAGCCAAGGTGTTTTTATTGCTGCTCAGGGCGCCCCCCCCCAGCGCCCTGCACCCTCAGTGACCGGAGTGTGAAGTGTGTATGAGGAGCAATGGCGCACAGCTGCAGTGCTGTGCGCTACCTTGGTGAAGACTGAAGTCTTCTGCCGCCGATTTTCCGGACCATCTTCATGCTTCTGGCTCTGTAAGGGGGACGGCGGCACGGCTCCGGGAACGAACACCAAGGACGGGTCCTGCGGTCGATCCCTCTGGAGCTAATGGTGTCCAGTAGCCTAAGAAGCCCAAGCTAGCTGCAAGCAGGTAGGTTCGCTTCTTCTCCCCTTAGTCCCTCGTTGCAGTGAGCCTGTTGCCAGCAGGTCTCACTGTAAAATAAAAAACCTAACATATACTTTCTTTCTAGGAGCTCAGGAGAGCCCCTAGTGTGCATCCAGCTCGGCCGGGCACAGAAATCTAACTGAGGTCTGAAGGAGGGGCATAGAGGGAGGAGCCAGTGCACACCAGATAGTACCTAATCTTTCTTTTAGAGTGCCCAGTCTCCTGCGGAGGCCGTCTATTCCCCATGGTCCTTACGGAGTTCCCAGCATCCACTAGGACGTCAGAGAAAATATGTTTGTTTGCCCTGTGGCAGGGACTGTGGTTACACCAACCTGTTGGAATGAGAAACTAAATTGGCAACAGGCTTTAAAATGTTGGAGCCCAAGGCTCTCTCTCACAAAGGACCAACCTTACATCATATTAGGAGTTGATTAGAAGGGTAAATTAGAATGTATTTTCAGTAGAAACTGATCAAATGTTACCTTAAATACATCACTATCATAGGTGTAGTCCATAGCAGGTGAAATGCGTTGTGAAAATATTTGGTTGATCATGGTGCGATAAGCCTTCCCATCTACATTTGCTAGGGTATGGTGTAGCACTTCATGGAGTTCTGACTCTTCCATCTGTGGTGGGGGCAGGAGGTCACATTTCAGCAGCTCCATGGCTGTGGGCCGGGATGCAGGGTCATGATTCAGGAGCCAAGTAATAACTTTTCTCTGCAAAATAGTAGGTTTTGCTGAAATGTCATACTGTATATTGCAGAACAGGATGGAGAGAGAGAGAGAGAGAGAGAGAGAGAGAGAGAGAGAGAGAGAGAGAGAGAGAGAGAGAGAAGGGGGAAGAGGGAGAGGAGAGAGAGGAGGGGGGAGAGGGAGAGGAGAGAGAGGAGGGGGAAGAGGGAGAGGAGAGAGAGGAGGGGGAAGAGGGAGAGGAGAGAGAGGAGGGGGAAGAGGGAGAGGAGAGAGAGGAGGGGGGAAGAGGGAGAGGAGAGAGAGGAGGGGGGAGAGGGAGAGGAGGGGGAAGAGGGAGAGGAGAGAGAGGAGGGGGGAGAGGAGAGAGAGGAGGGGGGAGAGGAGAGAGAGGAGGGGGAAGAGGGAGAGGAGAGAGAGGAGGGGGAAGAGGGAGAGGAGAGAGAGGAGGGGGAAGAGGGAGAGGAGAGAGAGGAGGGGGAAGAGGGAGAGGAGAGAGAGGAGGGGGAAGAGGGAGAGGAGAGAGAGGAGAGAGAGGAGGGGGAGAGGGAGAGAGAGAGAGGGGGGGAGAGAGGGGGGAGAGGAGAGAGGGGGGGGGAGAGGGGGGAGAGGAGAGAGGGGGGGGGAGAGGGGGGAGAGGAGAGAGGGGGGGGGAGAGGGGGGAGAGGAGAGAGGGGGGGGAGAGGGGGGAGAGGAGAGAGGGGGGGGGGGGAGGGGGGAGAGGAGAGGGGGGGGGAGGGGGGGAGAGGAGAGAGGGGGGGAGAGGGGGGGAGAGGAGAGGGGGGGGGGGAGAGGGGGGGAGAGGAGAGGGGGGGGGAGAGGGGGGGAGAGGAGAGAGGGGGGGGAGAGGGGGGGAGAGGAGAGAGGGGGGGGAGAGAGGGGGGGGAGAGAGGGGGGGAGAGGAGAGAGAGGGGGGGGGAGAGGAGAGAGAGGGGAGGGAAGAGGGAGAGGGAGGGAAGAGGGAGAGGGAGGGAAGAGGGAGAGGGGGGGAAGAGGGAGAGGGGAGAGGGGAGGAGGGAGAGGGGAGAGGGGAGGAGGGAGAGGAGAGAGAGAGAGGAGAGAGAGAGAGGGAGAGGAGGGAGAGGAGAGAGAGGGGAAGAGGGAGAGGAGAGAGGGGGGAAGAGGGAGAGGAGAGAGGGGGAAGAGGGAGAGGAGAGAGGGGGAAGAGGGAGGAGAGAGAGGGAAGAGGGAGGAGAGAGAGAGAGGAGAGGGGAAGACAGAGAGAAGGGAAGAGGTAGAGGGAGGGAGAGATAGGGAGGGAGAGATGGGGAGGAAGAGAGGAAAATAAGAATTTACTTACCGATAATTCTATTTCTCGGAGTCCGTAGTGGATGCTGGGGTTCCTGAAAGGACCATGGGGAATAGCGGCTCCGCAGGAGACAGGGCACAAAAAGTAAAGCTTTAGGATCAGGTGGTGTGCACTGGCTCCTCCCCCTATGACCCTCCTCCAAGCCAGTTAGGTACTGTGCCCGGACGAGCGCACACAATAAGGGAGGAATTATGAATCCCGGGTAAGACTCATACCAGCCACACCAATCACACCGTACAACTTGTGATCTAAACCCAGTTAACAGTATGATAACAGCGGAGCCTCTGAAAAGATGGCTCACAACAATAATAACCCGATTTTTGTAACTATGTACAAGTATTGCAGATAATCCGCACTTGGGATGGGCGCCCAGCATCCACTACGGACTCCGAGAAATAGAATTATCGGTAAGTAAATTCTTATTTTCTCCATCGTCCTAGTGGATGCTGGGGTTCCTGAAAGGACCATGGGGATTATACCAAAGCTCCCAAACGGGCGGGAGAGTGCGGATGACTCTGCAGCACCGAATGAGAGAACTCCAGGTCCTCCTTAGCCAGGGTATCAAATTTGTAGAATTTTACAAACGTGTTCTCCCCCGACCACGTAGCCGCTCGGCAGAGTTGTAATGCCGAGACCCCTCGGGCAGCCGCCCAAGATGAGCCCACCTTCCTTGTGGAATGGGCCTTAACCGATTTAGACTGTGGCAGGCCTGCCTCAGAATGTGCAAGTTGAATTGTGTTACAAATCCAACGAGCAATCGCCTGCTTAGAAGCAGGCGCACCCAACTTGTTGGGTGCATACAGTATAAACAGCGAGTCAGATTTTCTGACTCCAGCTGTCCTGGAACATATTTTCAGGGCCCTGACAACTCCTAGCAACTTGGAGTCCTCCAAGTCCCTAGTAGGTGCAAGGCACCACAATAAGCTGGTTCAGGTGAAACACTGACACCACCTTAGGGAGAGAACTGGGGACGAGTCCGCAGCTCTGCCCTGTCCGAATGGACAAACAGATATGGGCTTTTTTGAGAAAAAACCACCAATTTGACACTCGCCTGGTCCAGGCCAGGGCCAAGAGCATGGTCACTTTTTATGTGAGATGCTTCAAATCCACATATTTGACTGGTTTTAAACCAATGTGATTTGAGGAATCCCAGAACTACGTCGAGATCCCACAGTGCCACTGGAGGCACAAAAAAAGGGGTTTGTATATGCAATACTCCCTTGACAAACTTCTGGACTTCAGGAACTGAAGCCAATTCTTTCTGGAAGAAAATTTACAGGGCCGAATTTGAACCTTAATGGACCCCAATTTGAGGCCCATAGACACTCCTGTTTGCAGGAAATGCAGGAAACGACCGAGTTGAAATTTCTTTGTGGGGCCTTCCTGGCCTCACACCACGCAACATATTTTCGCCACACGTGGTGATAATGTTGTGCGGTCACCTCCTTTCTGGCTTTGACCAGGGTAGGAATGACCTCTTCCGGAATGCCTTTTTTCCTTTAGGATCCGGCTTTCCATCGCCATGCCGACAAACGCAGCTGCGGTAAGTCTTGGAACAGACATGGTACTTGCTGAAGCAAGTCCCTTCTTAGCGGCAGAGGCCATAAGACCTCTGTAAGCATCTCTTGAAGTTCCGGGTACCAAGTCCTTCTTGGCCAATCCGGAGCCATGAGTATAGTTCTTACTCCTCTACGTCTTATAATTCTCAGCACCTTAGGTATGAGAAGCAGAGGAGGGAACACATACACCGACTGGTACACCCACGGTGTTACCAGAACGTCCACATCTATTGCCTGAGGGTCTCTTGACCTGGCGCAATACCTGTCCCGTTTTTTGTTCAGACGGGACGCCATCATGTCCACCTTTGGTATTTCCCAACGGTTTACAATCATGTGGAAAAAACTTCTCAATGAAGTTTCCACTCTCCCGGGTGGAGGTCGTGCTGAGGAAGTCTGCTTCCCAGTTTCCATTCCCGGGATGAAAAACTGCTGACAGTGTTATCACATGATTTTCCGCCCAGCGAAAAGTCCTTGCAGTTTCTGCCATTGCCCTCCTGCTTCTTGTGTCGCCCTGTCTGTTTACGTGGGCGACTGCCGTGATGTTTTTCCCACTGGATCAATACCGGCTGACCTTGAAGCAGAGGTCTTGCTAAGCTTAGAGCATTATAAATTTACCCTTAGCTCCAGTATATTTATGTGGAGAAAAGTCTCCATACTTGATCACACTCCCTGGAAATTTTTTCCTTGTGTGACTGCTCCCCAGCCTCTCAGGCTGGGCTCCGTGGTTACCAGCATCCAATCCTGAATGCCGAATCTGCTGCCCTCTAGAAGATGAGCACTCTATAACCACCACAGGAGAGACACCCTTGTCCTTGGATATTGGGTTATCCGCTGATGCATCTGAAGATGCGATCCGGACCATTTGTCCAGCAGATCCCACTGAAAAGTTCTTACGTGAAATCTGCCGAATGGAATTGCTTCGTAGGAAGCCACCATTTTTACCAGGACCCTTGTGCAATGATGCACTGTTTTTAGGAGGTTCCTGACTTGCTCGGATAACTCCCTGGCTTTCTCTTCCGGGAGAAACACCTTTTTCTGGACTGTGTCCAGAATCATCCCTAGGCACAGCAGACGTGTCGTCGGGATCAGCTGCGATTTTGGAATATTTAGAATCCACCCGTGCTGATTGTAGCAGTATCCGAGATAGTGCTACTCCGACCTCCAACTGTTCCCTGGACTATGCCCCTATCAGGAGATCGTCCAAGTAAGGGATAATTAAGACGCCTTTTCTTCGAAGAAGAATCATCAATTCGGCCATTACCTTGGTAAAGACCCCAGGGTGCCGTGGACAATCCAAACGGCAGCGTCTGAAACTGATAGTGACAGTTCTGCACCACGAACCTGAGGTACCCTTAGTGAGAAGGGCAAATTTGGGACATAGAGGTAAGCATCCCTGATGTCCCGGGACACTATATAGTCCCCTTATTCCTGGTTCGTTATCACTGCTCTGAGTGACTTCATCTTAATTTGAACCTTTGTAAGTGTTCAAAAACAAATTTTTAGAATAAGTCTCACCTAGCCTTCTGGCTTCAGTACCACAATATAGTGTGGAATAATACCCCTTTTCTGTAGTAGGAGGGGTAATTTAATTATCACCTGCTGGGAATACAGCTTGTGAATTTTTTCCCATACTACCTCCTTGTCGGAGGGAGACTTGGTAAAGCAGACTTCAGGAGCCTGCGAAGGGGAAACGTCTCGACATTCCCATCTGTACCCCCGGGATACTACTTGTAGGATCCAGGGGTCCTGTACGGTCTCAGCGCCATGCTGAGAACTTGTCAGACGCGGTGGAACGCTTCTGTTCCTGGGAATGGGCTGCCTGCTGCAGTCTTCTTCCCTTTCCTCTATCCCTGGGCAGATATGATCTTATAGGGACGAGAGGACTGAGGCTGAAAAGACGGTGTCTTTTTCTGCAGAGATGTGACTTAGGGTAAAAAACGGTGGATTTTCCAGCAGTTGCCGTGACCACCAGGTCCGATGGACCGACCCCAAACAAGTCCTCTTCCTGTATACGGCCATACTGTGCCGTTTGGAATCTGCATCACCTGACCACTGTCGTGTCCATAACATCTTCTGGCAGTTATGGACATCGCGTTTATTCATGATGCCAGAGTGCAAATATCCCTCTGTGCATCTCGCATATATAGAAATGCTCTATAGTCAATAAAATACTGTCCCTGTCAAGGGTATCAATATTTTTAGTCAGGGAATCCGACCAAGCCACCCTAGCTCTGCACATCCAGGCTGAGGCGATCGCTGGCCGCAGTATAACACCAGTATGTGTGTATATACTTTTTATTATATTTTCCAGCCTTGTCAGCTGGTCCTTGAGGACGGCCCTATCTATAGACGGTACCGCCACTTGTTTTGATAAGCGTGTGAGCGCCTTATCCACCTTAAAAGGTGTTTCCCAACGCGCCCTAACTTCTGGCGGGAAAGGGTATACCGCCCATAATTTTCTATCGGGGGGAACCCACGCATCATCACACACTTTATTTAATTTATCTGATTCAGGAAAAACTATGGTAGTTTTTTCACATCCCACATAATACCCTCTTTTGTGGTACTTGTAGTATCAGAAATACGTAACACCTCCTTCATTGCCTTTAACGTGTGGCCCTAATAAGGAATACGTTTGTTTATTCACCGTCGACACTGGATTCAGTGTCCCTGTCTGTGTCTGTGTCGACCGACTAAAGTAAACGGGCGTTTTAAAACCCTTGACGGTGTTTTTGAGACGTCTGGACCGTACTAATTGTTTGTCGGCCGTCTCATGTCGTCAACCGACCTTGCAGCGTGTTGAC
Organism: Pseudophryne corroboree; assembly: GCF_028390025.1. Taxonomy (NCBI): domain Eukaryota; kingdom Metazoa; phylum Chordata; class Amphibia; order Anura; family Myobatrachidae; genus Pseudophryne; species Pseudophryne corroboree. The sequence goes on from NC_086455.1 coordinate 23,268,362, forward strand.
ATTATCACGTAATTTCCTAAATAAGCCATCCATTCCGGTGTCGACTCCCTAGAGAGTGACATCACCATTACAGGCAATTGCTCCGCCTCCTCACCAACATCGTCCTCCTACCTGTCGACACACACGTACCGACACACAGCACACACACAGGGAATGCTCTGATAGAGGACAGGACCCACTAGCCCTTTGGAGAGACAGAGGGAGAGTTTGCCAGCACACACCAAAAACGCTATAATTATATAGGGACAACCTTATATAAGTGTTTTCCCTTATAGCATCTTAATATATATATAAGCATATCGCCAAATTAGTGCCCCCCCTCTCTGTTTTAACCCCGTTTCTGTAGTGCAGTGCAGGGGAGAGCCTGGGAGCCTTCCCTCCAGCCTTTCTGTGAGGGAAAATGGCGCTGTGTGCTGAGGAGATAGGCCCCGCCCCTTTTTCGGCGGCCTCGTCTCCCGCTCTTAACGGATTCTGGCAGGGGTTAAATATCTCCATATAGCCTCCGGAGGCTATATGCGAGGTATTTTTAGCCAAAATAGGTATTCATTTGCCTCCCAGGGCGCCCCCCTCCCAGCGCCCTGCACCCTCAGTGACTGCCGTGTGAAGTGTGCTGAGAGGAAAATGGCGCACAGCTGCAGTGCTGTGCGCTACCTTTAGAAGACTGAGGAGTCTTCTGCCGCCGATTCTGGACCTCTTCTTACTTCAGCATCTGCAAGGGGGCCGGCGGCAAGGCTCCGGAGACCATCCAGGCTGTACCTGTGATCGTCCCTCTGGAGCTGATGTCCAGTAGCCAAGAAGCCAATCCATCCTGCACGCAGGTGAGTTCACTTCTTCTCCCCTAAGTCCCTCGTTGCAGTGATCCTGTTGCCAGCAGGACTCACTGTAAAATAAAAAACCTAAGCTAAACTTTCCTAAGCAGCTCTTTAGGAGAGCCACCTAGATTGCACCCTTCTCGGCCGGGCACAAAAATCTAACTGGCTTGGAGGAGGGTCATAGGGGGAGGAGCCAGTGCACACCACCTGATCCTAAAGCTTTACTTTTTGTGCCCTGTCTCCTGCGGAGCCGCTATTCCCCATGGTCCTTTCAGGAACCCCAGCATCCACTAGGACGATAGAGAAAAGGGAGGGAGAGATGGGGAGGAAGAGAGGAAAAAGGAGGGAGAGATGGGGAGGAAGAGAGGAAAAGGGAGGGAGAGATGGGGAGGAAGAGAGGAAAAGGGAGGGAGAGATGGGGAGGAAGAGAGGAAAAGGGAGGGAGGGAAAGAAGGAGAGAGGAAAGAAGGAGAGAGGAAAAGGGAGGCAGGGAAAGAAGGAGAGAGGAAAGAAGGAGAGAGGAAAAGGGAGAATGAGATCTGTACAGGGACTTACAAATACAAATACACAAAGATAGTGGCTGAACATTAAGCAGGATCAGTAAGGTGAGAGGTGAGTAATTAGGAAACAGGCACTGGCGTGACATTAAGGAGGTGGAGGGAAACTCACTGAGACATTATTTAGTAAAAGTACTCAGTATTTAGGGAGGGAAGTTGGGGAGTTAGAACGCCCACTTTAAACAAAATTTCAGTTTTACAGCGATGCTTGAATATTTTACCTGTTTTTCAGTTTCTGGTTTTTCAAAGTCATTTGGGAAAACTATGGAAGGCTAGAGAAGAAAAGAAAATGAATGACAAAAAAATTGTTTGTACTTTTACTATAAATTTATCAGTACAAATACATTCTGCACTGTAGGGCCAGTCATTTATAGAATTTCACAAGTAATGAGCTTATTTAAATTGTCAAGACAAGTCCTAATAAGGAGATGTTTACTTCCATACATGTGTGTATAATTATGCAGCATTTTACCATCTGTGCTCTAACAAGGATTACTGTGATGCAGACTACGAACTACTGAGCCTGCCATTTATGTACTAGGGAGAAAAGATTAGGGCCCAAATGTAATAGGGTACATAGAAAAATGCAGAGATTTCAGCAATTAAGCACTCAGATTTAAAGTGGCAATTCTAAACAATGCCAAACCAGGTTGTTTTTGCATTGTAAAGAATTGCCGTTTTAAATCTTGCTGCATCATCACAGAAATGTTAGCACTTTGCAAACCTCACACTCTGACATTTGGGCCCAGGACTATCTCTGACACTTCAAATGCTTTCATGAAAAGACATTATGCAACAACCTACGATATCTTTCAGGTTGCGCGTTAAGCAAAATCTCCCGCACACTACTTTGCATATATTCCAATCCACCCAACGTGTTTTATAGGAAATTACACTCAGATGTGAGGACTCTGTTAGTTTCCTAAAAGATATTCCCCTTTCAGACACATGTAATTACTAAACTAATGAATGCAGAGGTCATCGATAATAATGGTGGTCCTTTTTAGAGTAAACAAATGAATCAGGTGTGTAATATCACACATAATAACAGGTTAAATACGGGATCCTGACAGGATAAGGACGGGTAAAATAACAACAGAGGCATCCCGGCAGTCATAATCCAGACACATTATTGTAAGTACTGTAACCAGGGCCGGTTCTTGCCCTTGCGGCGCCCCGGGCAAAAGTTATGGGCGTGGCTTAACATGGGGGCGTGGTCAGTCACGCCCCCCATTTGTAGCGCCGCTGAAAAAAAAAAAAAAGTATACTTACTGTACCCCGCTCCTGTTTCCAGACCCTGCAGACCGGCGCCGCTCTTCTCCTCGGATCTATGGGAGAGACGTCAGTCATGACGTCTCTCCCATAGCACAGCATAAGCGCTAGAGGTCAATTATGACCCCTAGCGTCTATGCCACAATGCTGTGCGGTGCGCGATGACATCATCGCGCACCGCACACCAAAGGTCCTCTCCATGAAGGGAAACTAGAAACTTAGCGTCTGATTCCCTTCAGAGCGGGGGAGGACCAGAGCCACGAAGGGAAACCAGACGCATAGCGTCTGGTTCCCTTCTCAACGCGGGAGGGGGGGGCACAGCGGGGGGACACTGCTGGGGCGCACACTGACAGTGGAGGATCTTGCCATGGTGCGGCGCCCTCCGGATGGCGCCGGCGCCCTCCGGAAGGCGGCGCCCCGGGCAAAAGTCCTGCTTGCCCGTGGCAAGATCCGCCACTGACTGTAACCTTAAGCTTTACGTTCCTCTTAACCCTAACAACTCTCCTGCAGCCTAACCCTAACCTCCCCTTACTGCAGCCTAACCCTAACCTCCCCTTCCTGCCGCCTAACCCTAACCTCCCCTTCCTGCCACCTAACCCTAACCTCCCCTTCCTGCCGCCTAACCCTAACCTCCCCTTCCTGCCGCCTAACCCTAACCTCCCCTTGCTGCGGCCTAACCCTAACCTCCCCTTCCTGCAGCCTAACCCTAACCTCCCCTTACTGCAGCCTAACCTTCCCTTACTGCAGCCTAACCCTAACCTCCCCTTGCTGCGGCCTAACCCTAACCTCCCCTTACTGCAGCCTAACCCTAACCTCCCCTTTCTGCCGCCTAACCCAAACCTCCACCTCCCTGCAGCCTAACCCTAACCTCCCCTTCCTGCAGCCTAACCCTAACCTCCCCTTCCTGCCGCCTAACCCTAACCTCCCCTCCCCGCAGCCTAGTCCTAACCTCCTCTTCCTGCAGCCTAACCGTAACCTTCCTGCAGCCTAACCCTAACCTCCCCTTCCTGCAGCCTAACCCTAACTCACCGCTCCCACAGCCTAAGCCTAGCCTCCCATTACTGCAGCCTAACCCTCCTCCTCCTGCAGCCTAATCCTAACCTCCCGTTCCTGCAGCCTAATCCTCCCCCATACCCTAACACTTACCGGCAGAATGTGTTTGGATTCTGACTACATCCCCATAATAACAGCATTCCAAGCATAATATGCATGTGACTTATGAAGTGTACCTGTCTAAGCATGCTTAACACGGAAATTCTTTCAGAACTTGTATCCATAGGTCTGTAGGACATCTCAAACAACATGATTCCCAGACTGAAGAGGTCCACTTTCTACAGAGAGCAGGAAAATGCATCCATGTATTATAATTATATACATTCAATGCACAAATACTGTACTACACTTGCGTGAAAAAAATTATTCTATATATACACACACACACACGTATGTGAGCCACCACCACAAGAAAAGAGCAAAGGGTAGTCTCACGGTCAGACCTGTTAACCAACAATTCTGTGGTTGAATGGACCAGCAACATGACTAATTCTTGACCCGATTTTTATCATTATTGAAGTTATGAGGACATAATCAGTTTCACATACTCATTACCTGGTTATAGGATGCTTTAGTGTTCCCTTGGACCTCTGGACTAACGTATAAGGCTGTGCCCACCATGCCAGTGAGTTTTCCTGGAGAAGAAACTTTATTCAGTGCAACTTCTTCAAAGGGCATTGTCCTTTTATAGCTATGGATACAACAATATAGGGGATAGAACAGGCTGCAGCATTCCAATGACAGCAGCTTCTCCTACAAAGTCTGCTATGTGTGTGGGGATCTGAGCATTCAATCAGGCACCTGACTAGAGAGCAGCTGCCAGCAAAAGCAGATCGGCACTTTACAATGAGGTTGCAGAATGTGTGCTTATAAAGATCACTCCAATTAGTGTCTAGTATGGTGGGGCAATCACTCCCCTTAATGTCTAGTATAGAAGGGGCGATCACTCCTAGCTGCATTTTCAGTATGGTGTGTCATTTACAATTGTTCCTAGTGGTGCAAAGAGCTAGAACACTGCAATCTTTTTCGACCAGTCGAAAAAAACGGCACTTAATTGAATACCCCCCCCCCCCCAAAGGGAGGTAATCCAATTAGACCAGAAACCTAAATCTGTGGTAAAAACATAATAATAATCGCAAAAAATCCACGTTATTTGCAAATTATAATTTTTTTATGTTAGCGTCAGCTTTGGGGCTAACTGGATAGCCTCGGGCGGGTAAATTATCCGCTGTAAATTACCACGGCTAATTGAACGCCACACAAAATATTATACTATGCCTGGGAAGTAAACAGAATAAGGGTATACTGTAGATGTGAGGCAGGGAAGAATGGAGGAGACATACTGAACCAAAACTGGCTGAAACCATATTTATTTCCATGTCGCAACGACGCAATTATGTGGAAGGGCACTGTCATTCCCTTCTATATTGTGACAATAGGACACACTGGAACTATGGGAGGTTTCATTCAAATATTTATTAGGGACATGCTGATGGAGGCAAATGAAAAACATTACCTTCAGGATCAACCTTAACGAAGTCAGTGCGGCTTTGGTCCTCTTCTTCTGTGGATTCTGTCTGCAAAAGAAGAAAATAAGATTTTACTTACCGATAAATCTATTTCTCATAGTCCGTAGTGGATGCTGGGACTCCGTAAGGACCATGGGGAATAGCGGCTCCGCAGGAGACAGGGCACAAAATAAAAGCTTAAGGATCAGGTGGTGTGCACTGGCTCCTCCCCCTATGACCCTCCTCCAAGCCTCAGTTAGGATACTGTGCCCGGACGAGCGTACATAATAAGGAAGGATATTGAATCCCGGGTAAGACTCATACCAGCCACACCAATCACACCGTACAACTTGTGATCTGAACCCAGTTAACAGTATGATAAATGTAAGGGAGCCTCTGAAAAGATGGCTCACAACAATAATAACCCGAATTTTTGTAACAATAACTATATACAAGTATTGCAGACAATCCGCACTAGGGATGGGCGCCCAGCATCCACTACGGACTATGAGAAATAGATTTATCGGTAAGTAAAATCTTATTTTCTCTGACGTCCTAGTGGATGCTGGGACTCCGTAAGGACCATGGGGATTATACCAAAGCTCCCAAACGGGCGGGAGAGTGCGGATGACTCTGCAGCACCGAATGAGAGAACTCCAGGTCCTCCTCAGCCAGGGTATCAAATTTGTAGAATTTAGCAAACGTGTTTGCCCCTGACCAAGTAGCTGCTCGGCAAAGTTGTAAAGCCGAGACCCCTCGGGCAGCCGCCCAAGATGAGCCCACTTTCCTTGTGGAATGGGCTTTTACTGATTTTGGCTGTGGCAATCCTGCCACAGAATGTGCAAGCTGAATTGTACTACAAATCCAACGAGCAATCGTCTGCTTAGAAGCAGGAGCACCCAGTTTGTTAGGTGCATACAGGATAAACAGCGAGTCAGATTTTCTGACTCCAGCCGTCCTGGAAACATATATTTTCAAGGCCCTGATAACGTCAAGCAACTTAGAGTCCTCTAAGTCCCTGGTAGCCGCAGGTACCACAATAGGTTGGTTCATGTGAAATGCAGAAACCACCTTAGGTAGAAATTGAGGACGAGTCCTCAATTCCGCCCTGTCAGAATGAAAAATTAAGTAAGGGCTTTTATATGATAAAGCCGCCAATTCTGACACACGCCTGGCTGAAGCCAAGGCTAACAGCATCGACACCTTCCATGTGAGATATTTTAAGTCCACAGTGGAAAGTGGTTCAAACCAATGTGACTTTAGAAAACTCAACACCACATTGAGATCCCAAGGTGCCACTGGAGGCACAAAAGGAGGCTGTATGTGCAGCACCCCTTTTACAAATGTCTGAACTTCAGGTACTGAAGCCAGTTCTTTTTGGAAGAAAATCGACAGGGCCGAAATTTGAACCTTAATGGACCCTAATTTTAGGCCCATAGACAGTCCTGTTTGCAGGAAATGAAGGAAACGACCCAGTTGAAATTCCTCTGTAGGGGCCCTCTTGGCCTCACACCACGCAACATATTTACGCCAAATGCGGTGATAATGTTTTGCGGTTACGTCCTTCCTGGCTTTGACCAGAGTAGGAATGACTTCTTCTGGAATGCCTTTTTCCCTCAGGATCCGGCGTTCAACCGCCATGCCTTCAAACGCATCCGCGGTAAGTCTTGAAACAGACAAGGCCCCTGCAGTAGCAGGTCCTGTCTTAGAGGTAGAGGCCACGGTTCGTCCGTGAGCATCTCTTGAAGTTCCGGGTACCAAGTCCTTCTTGGCCAATCCGGGACCACGAGTATAGTTCTTACTCCTCTCCTTCTTATGATTCTCAGTACTTTTGGTATGAGAGGCAGAGGAGGGAACACATACCCACGGCGTTACCAGAGCGTCCACTGCTATTGCCTGAGGGTCCCTTGACCTGGCGCAATATCTGTCCAGTTTTTTGTTTAGACGTGACGCCATCATGTCCACCTTTGGTTTTTCCCAACGGTTTACAATCAGGTGGAAGACTTCTGGGTGAAGTCCCCACTCTCCCGGGTGAAGGTCGTGTCTGCTGAGGAAGTCTGCTTCCCAGTTGTCCACTCCCGGAATGAACACTGCTGACAGTGCTATCACATGATTTTCCGCCCAGCGAAGAATCCTTGCAGCTTCTGCCATTGCCCTCCTGCTTCTCGTGCCGCCCTGTCTGTTTACGTGGGCGACTGACGTGATGTTGTCCGATTGGATCAACACCGCCTGACCCTGAAGCAGAGGTTTTGCTTGACTTAGAGCATTGTAAATGGCCCTTAGTTCCAGAATGTTTATATGAAGAGATGTTTCCATGCTTGACCACAAGCCCTGGAAATTCCTTCCCTGTGTGACTGCTCCCCAGCCTCTCAGGCTGGCATCCGTGGTTACCAGGATCCAATCCTGAATGCCAAATCTGCGGCCCTCTAGTAGATGAGCACTCTGCAGCCACCACAGGAGAGACACCCTTGTCCTTGGCGACAGGGTTATCCTCTGATGCATCTGCAGATGCGATCCGGACCATTTGTCCAGTAGATCCCACTGAAATGTTCTTGCATGGAATCTTCCGAATGGAATCGCTTCGTAAGAAGCCACCATTTTTCCCAGGACCCTCGTGCACTGATGCACTGAGACCTGGCCTGGTTTTAGGAGGTTCCTGACTAGCTCGGATAACTCCCTGGCCTTCTCCTCCGGGAGAAACACCTTCTTCTGGACTGTGTCCAGAATCATTCCTAGGAACAGTAGACGTGTCGTTGGAATCAGCTGCGATTTTGGAATATTTAGAATCCACCCGTGCTGACGTAACACTACCTGAGATAGTGCTACTCCGACTTCTAACTGTTCCCTGGATCTTGCCCTTATCAGGAGATCGTCCAAGTAAGGGATAATTAAAATGCCTTTTCTTCGTAGAAGAATCATCATTTCGGCCATTACCTTGGTAAAGACCCGAGGTGCCGTGGACAATCCAAACGGTAGCGTCTGAAACTGATAATGACAGTTTTGTACTACAAACCTGAGGTACCCTTGGTGAGAAGGGTATATTGGGACGTGGAGATAAGCATCTTTGATGTCCAGAGACACCATATAGTCCCCTTCTTCCAGGTTCGCTATCACTGCTCTGAGTGACTCCATCTTGAATTTGAACCTTTTTATGTAAGTGTTCAAGGATTTCAGATTTAAAATTGGTCTCACCGAGCCGTCCGGCTTCGGTACCACAAACAGCGTGGAATAATACCCCTTTCCTTGTTGCAGGAGGGGTACCTTGATTATCACCTGCTGGGAATACAGCTTGTGAATGGCTTCCAAAACTGCCTCCCTGTCGGAGGGAGACTTTGGTAAAGCAGACTTCAGGAACCGACGAGGGGGAAACGCCTCGAATTCCAGTTTGTACCCTTGCGATACTACCTGTAGAATCCAGGGATCCACTTGCGAGTGAGCCCACTGCGCGTTGAAATTCTTGAGACGGGCCCCCACCATATCTGAGTCTGCTTGTAAAGCCCCAGCGTCATGCTGAAGACTTGGCAGAAGCAGGGGAGGGCTTCTGCTCCTGTGAAGCGGCTGCATGGTGCAGTCTTTTTCCTCTTCCTCTGCCCCGGGGCAGAAAAGAGTGGCCTTTTGCTCGCTTGTACTTATGGGAACGAAAGGACTGAGTTTGAAAAGACGGTGTCTTTTTCTGCTGATGTGGAGTGACCTGGGGTAAAAAGGTGGATTTTCCAGCCGTTGCCGTGGCCACCAGGTCCGATAGACCAGCCCCAAATAACTCCTCCCCTTTATACGGCAATACTTCCATGTGCCGTTTGGAATCCGCATCCCCTGACCACTGTCGCGTCCATAACGCTCTTCTGGCAGAGATGGACATAGCACTTACTCTTGATGCCAGGGTGCAAATATCCCTCTGTGCATCACGCATATATAGTAATGCATCCTTTAAATGTTCTATAGTTAACAAAATATTGTCCCTATCCAGGGTATCAATATTCTCAGTCAGGGAATCCGACCATGCGACTCCAGCACTGCACATCCAGGCTGAGGCGATTGCTGGTCGCAGTATAACACCAGTATGTGTGTATATACTTTTTAGGATATTTTCCAGCCTTCTATCAGCTGGTTCTTTGAGGGTGGCCGTATCAGGAGACGGTAACGCTACTTGTTTAGATAAACGTGTGAGCGCCTTATCTACCCTAGGGGGTGTTTCCCAACGCGCCCTAACCTCCGGCGGGAAGGGATATAATGCTAATAATTTTTTAGAAATTAGCTGTTTTTTATCGGGGGAAACCCACGCTTTTTCACACACCTCATTTATTTCCTCTGACTCAGGAAAAACTATTGGTAGTTTTTTCTCACCCCACATAATACCCTTCTTTGTGGTACTTGTAGTGTCAGAAAGGTTCAATGCCTCTTTCATTGCCGTGATCATGTAACGTGTGGTCCTACTGGACATTACGTTTGTCTCGTCACCGTCGACACTAGACTCAGTATCTGTGTCGACCCACTGAGGTAACGGGCGTTTTAGCGCCCCTGACGGTGTCTGAGACGCCTGGACAGGCACTAATTGATTTGCCGGCTGTCTCATGTCGTCAACAGTTTTTTGCAAATTGCTGACATTATCACTTAATTGTTTAAATACAATCATCCAGTCAGGTGTCGACTCCCTAGGGGGTGACATCACCAACACAGGCAACTGCTCCGCCTCCACATCATTTTCCTCCTCATACATGTCGACACACGCGTACCGACACACAGCACACACACCGGGAATGCTCTGATAGAGGACAGGACCCCACTTAGCCCTTTGGAGAGACAGAGGGAGAGTCTGCCAGCACACACCCAGCGCTATATATATATATATATATATATATATATATATATATATATATATATACAGGGATAACCTTATATAAGTGTTATTCCCTTATAGCTGCTGTTATTATCGTTATTTGCTGCCAAAAATGCCCCCCCTTCTCTTTTTTACCCTGATTCTGAAGCAGGACTGCAGGGGAGAGTCAGGGAGCCGTCCTTCCAGCGGAGCTGTGAGGGAAAATGGCGCTTGTGTGCTGAGGAGATAGGCTCCGCCCCTTCACGACGTCCTTATCTCCCGCTTTTTTGTGTAAAAATGGCAGGGGATTAAAATACATCCATATAGCCCAGGAGCTATATGTGATGTATTCTTTTTGCCACCTAAGGTATATTGTTATATTGCGTCTCAGGGCGCTCCCCCCCAGCGCCCTGCACCCTCAGTGACCGGAGTGTGAAGTGTGCTGAGAGCAATGGCGCACAGCTGCGGTGCTGTGCGCTACCTTAGATTGAAGACAGGATGTCTTCTGCCGCCGATTTCACCGGACCTCTTCGTCTCTTCTGGCTCTGTAAGGGGGACGGCGGCGCGGCTCCGGTGACCCACCAGGCTGAACCTCTGATCGTCCCTCTGGAGCTAATGTCCAGTAGCCTAAGAAACCCGATCCACTCTGCACTCAGGTGAGTCCGTTTCTTCTCCCCTTAGTCCCACGATGCAGTGAGCCTGTTGCCAGCAGGACTCACTGAAAATAAAAAAACCTAAACTAAACTTTTATTCTAAGCAGCTCAGGAGAGCCACCTAGATTGCACCCTTCTCGGCCGGGCACAAAAATCTAACTGAGGCTTGGAGGAGGGTCATAGGGGGAGGAGCCAGTGCACACCACCTGATCCTTAAGCTTTTATTTTGTGCCCTGTCTCCTGCGGAGCCGCTATTCCCCATGGTCCTTACGGAGTCCCAGCATCCACTAGGACGTCAGAGAAATAAAGGAAAACACTGCAACCTTATTTGTTACGGTGACTAGCGCACGTAAATTGTAACGTTTCTTTCTGAATTTCAGAAACAAATCTTCGTAACGGAGCCCTGCTGGATCTCGGGAGTGTATTATAATAATAAAAATTAAAAAAAGGTCCATGTACTTACTACATAGGCTGGGTGATCCGTAGCCAGACCAAAATCCCCTATTTTCACATGATCATCTGAATCTAAGAAGATATTGACAGGCTTTAAATCTCTGTGAATCATCCCCTGCAAGTCAGAATGGAAAATATTCACTTACCAACTAATGGATCCATTTAAAAAAAATATATATATATATAGAATGAATATAGGGATAATAGCCTTAAACCATGCGACAGTGAAGAATCAGATTATTGTATAAAAGTTTTCATAATTTTTCCTTCTGCAATGTGAAGACAGCACGGATGGTGTAATGGTTAGCATTACTGCCTCAAAGCACTGAGGTCATGGGTTCGATTCCCACCATGGCCCTAACTGTGTGGAGTTTGTATATTCTCCCAGTACTTGTGTGGGTATCTACCCATAAACCAAAACATATGCTGGTAGGTTGATAGGCTCCCAACAAAAATAACTCTAGTGTGTAAGTGTGTGTGTGTGCATGTGTGTGTGAATGTGGTAGGGAATATAGATTGTAAACTCCACTGGGGCAATGGCCAAATACTCTCTGTAAAGCGTTGAGGAATGTGTGTGCTATGCTGGACAATCCCGTGATCAGATCGGCGGGATTCCGGGATTTAGGCCTAAAATCCCGGGGATTTAGGGATTAGCCAGATAAAAAAAATTTCAATGCCGGGCAGCGTTAAGCATCTACCGAAGGCTCAGATGCTGCCCGGCTCCCCCTTGCCCCGGCTGTGCGCACTGCGCAGCGCGACGTGATGCCAGGGGTCACACTGCGCAGCCCGACAACAGCTGCCTGGACCTCACCCCAACAAGTGGACCCTTCCACCTCCCGGTTCAGAAGATGGCGAGTCGTGTCGGCTGGGCAGGGGGGGGCGGTGGTTTGGGACATTTACAATTTTTTATTTAAACACAACAAGCCAATCACAAGTATCCCTGGAATCCCGGGAATGATCATTTTTCAATCCTAAATTCCCCTAGTGTGTGCTATATAAATAACGGGTAACAATAAAAATAACAAATGAAGAATATACAAATGTGTGTTCAGAGAATAGAAGTCCAAGAAAAATGCTGTAAACAGTGTTTTTATGAGGGAGAAAAAGAATAATGTACTACAAATTACTACTTCGGGTCGTTGCTTTTGTAGTTTAACTTTAAAATGACTACCTAATTATTAAAATTATTCATTTTTTCTCCAGCAGGCTCCACAGGTTATCCACAGGGTAACATTGGGATATGATGACGCAACGGCGGATTTGCACCAAACAGTCAAAGCTTTCAGCCTCCAAGCATGCAGCGGGCCCGCACATATATCCCCGCCTGCTGGCTCAGTCAAATCAGAATTCAAAAGGGGCCTATTTCGAATCAACTTGATGAGCCACTGAACCTCAGCGCACATATCCGCCATATACCACACCCTCAACGTCGCTACTCTCCCTGCGCACCTCTGCTGGGTAAGGAAAGAGTAGCTATGTTACCGACCATGATGCGCGGTTCTGGAACAGAACAGTGCATTAAATAGAGTCAATCAACTAAATGAAAGAATCCTATATTGTTAAAAAAAAGCCATTACATAGTGGTACTCCTCTGGGACGGAGTACATTTTTGAGTGTTGCCGTAACCTTCTAGGACATTTCTAAATATATATGTAGATCAGTGCTGGTACGCTCACTGACCAGTGATAAGATATGATTGGCAGAGGCAGCCTGAAAGTTTATGACGCCTTTTTTATTAAGAGATTATGTAACTAAAACATTGGATTATTTGTTTGTTTTAATTGTATGGATATAAAACATTTCACCAGAGGAATGATGGAAGGAGATTATGCCCTAAAAGACAATGGAAAATATTTTGGTCTAGTTATTGCTTGATGTGTTAGTCCCAACATAATCCATGAGATACAATTAAATTGCTGTTTAAGAGTACTGATACACCAAACACCACCATTATAACAGGGTTCCTCAATTATTGCACTTGCCTGCTCATGAATGTAGGCTAATCCATCCAACATCTCCCGAAACAGTCTCCAAAGACGATTGTTGTCCAGATATAATCCTTGATCTATAGTGTCTCGTAAAGTGCTTTTCTCGCAATACTCCATCTTTAAACACAGATAAAACTATTGTATATGATCTAGAAAGTATTTCATGAAGATAAGACACCTTTATAAACTCTACTTAAAGCCATTTCTGTCTGCAACCCAAAGTGGTCATAAATACTTGATAATAATTGGTATTTTAATTAATTAAATGGCTCACTGTGAAATGTTCCTACATACCCAAACCAAAACACGAGACTCCGCCCTCATCCCTACTGGCCAGAAAGTGGCATGTACATAATGATATCACTTTACCAATCATTCCTATTTGAACAGTATTACCCTACCTGAATGTACAGGTAATGCACAGTCTGAATGGCCACTTCAGAGAGTTTGGGTTCTTCTGGTTTGTTCTCCGCATACTCTTCCTGTGTGTATAAACCAAGCAATAAATACAATCAGTACATTTATGACAGGCCAGGCTAAGAACAGCCAGAACGCCTGGTCCACTATAGGCGTATATACTTTCTGGTGTCAACAACCATAGAATGGACATCAACACTAACGATTTCCCCGTCTATGCAGTGTCCCCCTATTCTTATATGCATGAAGTATAATACAATGATTTCAATTCTCATACAAACCTTGGCTTTGATGAAAGAACGAGAGAGAGAGAGAGAGAGAGAGAGAGAGAGAGAAAACGAGAGAGAGAGAGAAAAACGAACGAGAGAGAGAGAACGAGAGAGAGAGAACGAGAACGAGAGAATGATTTCAATTCTCATACAAACCTTGGCTTTGATGAAAGAACGAGAGAGAGAGAGAGAGAGAGAGAGAGAAAACGAGAGAGAGAGAGAAAAACGAACGAGAGAGAGAGAACGAGAGAGAGAGAGAACGAGAGAATGATTTCAATTCTCATACAAACCTTGGCTTTGATAAAAGAACGAGAGAGCGAGAAAACGAGAGAGAGAAAGAAAACGAGAGCGAAAACGAGAGAGAGAGAGCGAAAACGAGAGAGAGAGAGAGCGAAAACGAGAGAGAGAGCGCGAAAACGAGAGAGAGAGCGAAAACGAGAGAGAGAGCGCGAAAACGAGAGAGAGAGCGCGCAAACGAGAGAGAGAGCGCGCAAACGAGAGAGAGAGCGAAAACGAGAGAGAGAGCGAAAACGAGAGAGAGAGCGAAAACGAGAGAGAGAGCGAAAACGAGAGAGAGCGAAAACGAGAGAGAGAGCGAAAACGAGAGAGAGAGCGAAAACGAGAGAGCGAAAACGAGAGAGAGAGAGAGAGAGAGAGAGAGAGAGAGAGAGAGAAAACGAGAGAGCGAAAACGAGAGAGAGAGAGCGCGAAAACGAGAGAGAGAGAGAGCGAAAACGAGAGCGCGAAAGCGAGAGAGAGTGCGAAAGCGAGAGAGAGCGCGAAAGCGAGAGAGAGCGCGAAAGCGAGAGAGAGCGCGAAAGCGAGAGAGAGCGCGAAAGCGAGAGAAGGTTATAATGTCCTGGGAGCGTTCGCTTCAAAGGAACAGATTGTGGGGTTACCAAGCATCAATCCTGCACCCTTGCTGAGAACACAGGAGCAGAGCTTGTACAGAATACAAAAAGTTTTGTACGCACAGGTTAGGGTACTGTGTGGCCCTTTAGCATGTGGCTCTCAAATTCCATAAAGACTATAAACAAAAAATTGTATTTTGAATTTCTCTGATGTCCTAGTGGATGCTGGGAACTCCGTAAGGACCATGGGGGAATAGACGGGCTCCGCAGGAGACTGGGCACTCTAAAGAAAAGATTAGGTACTATCTGGTGTGCACTGGCTCCTCCCTCTATGCCCCTCCTCCAGACCTCAGTTAGAATCTGTGCCCGGCCAGAGCTGGGTGCTCCTAGTGGGCTCTCCTGAGTAAAGAAAGTATTTATTAGGTTTTTTATTTTCAGTGAGCTTCTGCTGGCAACAGACTCACTGCTACGTGGGACTAAAGGGAGAGAAGCAAACCTACCTGCTTGCAGCTAGTTTGTGCTTCTTAGGCTACTGGACACCATTAGCTCCAGAGGGTTCGAACACAGGCACCTGTCCTCGATCGTCCATTCCCGGAGCTGCGCCGCCGTCCCCCTTGCAGAGCCAGAAGAACAGAAGCTTGAAGACGACGAAATCGGCGGCTGAAGACTCCTGTCTTCATTAAGGTAGCGCACAGCACCGCAGCCGTGCGCCATTGCTCCCAGCACACTTACACACTCCTGTCACTGTAGGGTGCAGGGCGCTGGGGGGGGGCGCCCTGGGCTGCAATTGAAGTACCTTTGGCATAAAAATACATATATACAGTCTGGCACTGTATATATGTAAAAAACCCCGCCATTTTTTTACACAGAAAGCGGGACAGAAGCGCGCCACTGAGGGGGCGGGGCCTTCTTCCTCAGCACACCAGCACCATTTTCTCTTCACAGCTCCGCTGGAAGCAGCTCCCCAGGCTCTCCCCTGCAGTATCCAGGTACAAGACGGGTTAAAAAGAGAGGGGGGGGCACATAAATTTAGGCGCAAATAAGACATATAAAGCAGCTATTGGGTAATCACTTATTATAAGTGAAAATCCCTGTGTTATATAGCGCTGTGGTGTGTGCTGGCATACTCTCTCTCTGTCTCCCCAAAGGACTTTGTGGGATCCTGTCCTCAGTCTGAGCATTCCCTGTGTGTGTGTGCGGTGTGTCGGTACGGCTGTGTCGACATGTTTGATGAGGAAGGTTACGTGGAGGCGGAGCAAGGGCAGATAAGTGTGGTGTCGCCCCCGTCGGGGCAGACACCTGATTGGATGGATATGTGGAAGGTCTTAAATGACAATGTAAACTCCTTACATAAAAGGTTTGATGACGCTGCAGCCTTGGGACAGCCGTGGTCTCAGCCCGCGCCTGCCCAGGTGACTCAGAAACCGTCAGGGGCTCATAAATGCCCTCTATCTCAGATGGTTGACACAGATGTCGACACGGAGTCCGACTCCAGTGTCGACGATGATGAGGCACATTTACAGTCTAAAATGACCAAGGCCATCCAATACATGATTATTGCAATGAAAATAGGATTTTGGTACTTACCAGGTAAATCCTTTTCTTTGAATCCATAGGGGGCACTGGAGTACTCTTAAATTTTTATTTTTATATTTTTCTATTCTATACATCCCTTTCCCCCTTCCAAAAGGCAGGGTCAGGGATAGTGCAGCTGCTGATAGCAGCAGGGGCGTGTCGGGCCTCTCTGAAAGAGCTCCCTCACAGCCACACACACACATCCTGCAGGCTGGCCGGCGCTTACTGAGAAGCCCCGTCGGAGCCTCATCACAGAAGCAACAATTGCAGGTATGTGAGGGGGGAGAACGGGGCGGTCAGCTTCCGCTGCCGCCCCGAGGTGTGGAGAAGGCGCTGGTGTCTTTCGGCTGACTGCCGCCCGCCGCAGCTGCTCCGGCCGCCGGGTAACATAGCCGCCCGCTGTCTTACACTGCTCCCGCGTCTCTGAAGTCGGGTCCGCCCGCCGCTTCTCTCGTATTACACATTTCTGAGATTAACCCTGTTAATACCAAGAGGGTTTATTTGTTTGGGGAGAAAAAGCAGCCAGTGACTTTTCCCCCATCTGATGAATTAAATGAATTGTGTGAAGAAGCGTGGAGTTCCCCTGATAAGAAATTAGTGATTTCTAAGAGGTTACTGATGGCGTACCCTTTCCCGCCAACGGACAGGTTACGTTGGGAAATATCCCCTAGGGTGGACAAGGCGCTGACACGCTTATCTAAAAAGGTGGCCCTGCCGTCTCAGGATACGGCCGCCCTAAAGGAGCCTGCGGACAGAAAGCAGGAAGCTATCCTGAAGTCAGTGTATTCACACTCTGGTACTCTACTGAGACCTGCTATTGCTTCAGCCTGGATGTGTAGTGCTGTAGCAGCGTGGACAGATACTCTGTTAGACGACATAGATTCCCTCGACAGAGATACTGTTTTGCTAACCCTGGGCCATATCAAAGACGTCGTCTTATATATGCGGGATGCTCAGAGGGACATTTGCCTGCTGGGCTCTAGAATTAATGCTATGTCCATTTCTGCCAGGAGGGTCTTATGGACTCGGCAATGGACAGGAGATGCCGATTCTAAAAAACACATGGAGGTTTTGCCTTATAAGGGTGAGGAATTGTTTGGGGACGGTCTGTCGGACCTCGTGTCTACAGCGACAGCTGGAAAGTCGACTTTCTTGCCTCAGGTTTCCTCACAGCCTAAGAAAGCACCGTATTATCAAATGCAGTCCTTTCGTTCCCAAAAAGGCAAGAGGGTCAGGGGCGCATCCTTTCTTGCCAGAGGCAGGGGTAGAGGTAAGAAGCTGCACAATGCAGCCAGTTCCCAGGAACAAAAGTCCTCCCCTGCTTCCACTAAGTCCACCGCATGACGTTGGGGCTCCATAGGCGTAGCCAGGTGCGTTGGGGGCGCGTCTCCGAAACTTCAGCAGCCAGTGGGTTCGCTCACAGGTGGATCTCTGGGCTATACAAATTGTATCTCAGGGATACAAGCTGGAATTCGAAGCGACTCCCCCCCGCCGTTACCTCAAATCAGCCTTGCCAGCTTCCCCCATGGAAAGGGAGGTAGTGCTGGCGGCAATTCACAAGCTGTACCTCCAGCAAGTGATTGTCAGGGTCCCCCTCCTTCAACAGGGAAGGGGTTACTATTCCACAATGTTTGTGGTACCGAAACCGGACGGTTCGGTGAGACCCATTCTGAATTTAAAATCCTTGAACACTTATATAAAGAAATTCAAGTTCAAAATGGAATCGTTCAGAGCGGTTATTGCAAGCCTGGAAGAGGGGGATTTTATGGTGTCGCTGGACATCAAAGATGCTAACTTGCATGTCCCCATTTACCCACTTCACCAGGAGTACCTCAGATTTGTGGTACAGGACTGTCATTACCAATTCCAGACGTTGCCGTTTGGCCTGTCCACGGCACCGAGAATATTTACCAAGGTAATGGCCGAAATGATGATACTCCTTCGGCAGAAGGGAGTTATAATTATCCCGTACTTGGACGATCTCCTCATAAAGGCGAGGTCCAGGGAGCAGTTGTTGATCAGCGTAGCACTCTCTCAGGAAGTGTTGCAACAGCACGGCTGGATTCTGAATGTTCCAAAGTCTCAGCTGATTCCTACGACGCGTCTGCTTTTCCTGGGCATGATTCTGGACACAGAACAGAAGAAGGTGTTTCTCCCGGTGGAGAAGGCCCAGGAATTAGCATCTCTGGTCAGGGACCTCCTGAAACCAAAACAGGTATTGGTGCATCACTGCACGCGAGTCCTGGGAAAGATGGTGGCTTCATACGAAGCCATTCCCTTCGGCAGGTTCCATGCGAGGATCTTTCAGTGGGATCTGTTGGACAAGTGGTCCGGATCGCATCTTCAGATGCATCGGCTGATCACCCTGTCCCCAAGGGCCAGGGTGTCTCTTCTGTGGTGGCTGCAGAGTGCTCACCTTCTCGAGGGCCGCAGGTTCGGCATACAGGACTGGGTCCTGGTGACCACGGATGCAAGCCTCCGAGGATGGGGGGCAGTCACTCAGGGAAGAAACTTCCAAGGGCTGTGGTCAAGTCTGGAGACTTCTCTACACATAAATATACTGGAATTAAGGGCCATTTACAACGCCCTGAGTCAAGCAGAGCCCCTGCTTCAAAACCGGCCAGTGCTGATTCAGTCAGACAACATCACGGCAGTCGCCCATGTAAACCGCCAGGGCGGCACAAGAAGCAGGATGGCAATGGCGGAAGCCACAAAGATTCTTCGATGGGCGGAGAATCACGTGCAAGCACTGTCAGCAGTGTTCATTCCGGGAGTGGACAACTGGGAAGCAGACTTCCTCAGCAGACACGACCTCCACCCGGGAGAGTGGGGACTTCATCAAGAGGTCTTCCAACTGATTGCAAACCGATGGGAACTGCCACAGGTGGACATGATGGCGTCCCGCCTCAACAAAAAGCTAAAAAGATATTGCGCCAGGTCAAGGGACCCTCAGGCGATAGCTGTGGACGCCCCAGTGACACCGTGGGTGTACCAGTCGTTATATGTGTTTCCTCCTCTTCCTCTCATACCCAAGGTACTGAGAATAGTAAGAAAGAGAGAAATAAGAACAATACTCATTGTTCCGGACTGGCCAAGAAGGACTTGGTACCCATAAATGCGCACAGAGGACCCATGGCCTCTGCCTCTCAGACAGGACCTGCTGCAACAAGGGCCCTGTCTGTTCCAAGACTTACCGCAGCTGCGTTTGACGGCATGGCGGTTGAACGCCGGATCCTAGCGGAAAAAGGCATTCCGGATGAAGTTATTCCTACGCTGATAAAGGCTAGGAAAGACGTGACAGCAAAGCATTATCACCGTATATGGCGGAAATATGTTGCTTGGTGTGAGGCCAGGAAGGCCCCTACAGAGGAATTCCAACTGGGTCGTTTCCTGCACTTCCTACAGTCAGGGGTGACTATGGGCCTAAAATTGGGGTCCATAAAGGTCCAGATTTCGGCCCTATCCATTTTCTTTCAAAAAGAACTGGCTTCACTGCCTGAGGTTCAGACATTTGTTAAGGGAGTGCTGCATATTCAGCCCCCTTTTGTGCCACCAGTGGCACCCTGGGATCTTAACGTTGTGTTGGATTTCCTGAAATCCCACTGGTTTGAGCCACTTAAGACCGTGGAACTAAAGTATCTCACGTGGAAAGTGGTCATGCTGTTGGCCTTAGCATCGGCTAGGCGTGTGTCGGAATTGGCGGCTTTGTCATGTAAAAGCCCATATCTGATCTTCCATATGGACAGGGCAGAATTGAGGACTCGTCCCCAATTTCTCCCAAAGGTGGTGTCATCTTTTCATTTGAACCAACCTATTGTGGTGCCTGCGGCTACTTGGGACTTGGAGGACTCCAAGTTGCTGGACGTAGTCAGGGCTTTGAAAATATATGTTTCCAGAACGGCTGGAATCAGGAAGACTGACTCGCTGTTTATCTTGCATGCACCCAACAAGCTGGGTGCTCCTGCTTCAAAGCAAACTATTGCTCGCTGGATCTGTAGCACGATTCAGCAGGCTCATTCTGCGGCTGGATTGCCGCATCCAAAATCAGTAAAAGCCCATTCCACAAGGAAGGTGGGCTCTTCTTGGGCGGCTGCCCGAGGGGTCTCGGCTTTATAGCTTTGCCGAGCAGCTACTTGGTCGGGTTCAAACACATTTGCAAAGTTCTACAAGTTTGATACCCTGGCTGTGGAGGACCTTGTGTTTGCTCATTCGGTGCTGCAGAGTCATCCGCACTCTCCCGCCCGTTTGGGAGCTTTGGTATAATCCCCATGGTCCTTACGGAGTTCCCAGCATCCACTAGGACGTCAGAGAAAATAAGAATTTACTCACCAGTAATTCTATTTCTCGTAGTCCGTAGTGGATGCTGGGCGCCCGTCCCAAGTGCGGACTTTCTGCAATACGTGTATATAGTTATTGCTTAACTAAGGGTTATTGTTATGAGCCATCCGTTGAGTGAGGCTCAGTTGTTGTTCATACTGTTAACTGGGTAAGGTTATCACAAGTTGTACAGTGTGATTGGTGTGGCTGGTATGAGTCTTACACTGGATTCAAAATTTCCTTTCCTTGTAATGTCAGCTCTTCCGGGCACAGTTTCCCTAACGGAAGTCTGGAGGAGGGGCATAGAGGGAGGAGCCAGTGCACACCAGATAGTACCTAATCTTTTCTTTAGAGTGCCCAGTCTCCTGCGGAGCCCGTCTATTCCCCATGGTCCTTACGGAGATCCCAGCATCCACTACGGACTACGAGAAATAGAATTACCGGTGAGTAAATTCTTATTTTTAATGTATTTTGTAATATAACAGCTTGGATGAGGGCTACATAAACCCCCCCCCCCCTCCCACCATCACTCCATAACCCTGGTAATATTTGCTTTACAAACAAAGGACCTAATTCAGTGATACTGTAAATCAGATGTTTGCAACACATCTCCAATGTTTTTAGATCTGGCCTAGCGCAGAAGCTGCACTACGCATATGTACAGTAGATCTGGGCCTGTGAGATCACTTGCAGTGCCCCAAAAGCCACAGCATGATTGACCATGCCGTTGGTGTTTCGGGGGGTGACATCGGACAGCGTTCCAGAAAACGAGGGTGTCAGCCCCATTTTCTGGCTATGCTGATGCCAGTGGCTGCTTCCTCAGACGCAGCTTCACTGGCCCCGGCAGCGTGATGTCACTAGACATCCAGAGCAACCTCAGGATTACTCAGATGACTAGGTAGTGGGATCAGATGCTGCATCTTTGGAGGCAACAGCGGATCACAGAAGCCGGCAGGAGGAGTCTATTTACACAACACACCTCCTACGGCTTTCGCACATTTTAGCACAACTGCTGCGTACAAAGACGCAGCAGCTATGCTACAGTGTACATCTTTGACTCAGCCCCAAATGCTGCAGAAGTGGGACTCCGATAGGCTTTATGTTTCCCATCACCTAACATAGAAACATAGAATTTGTTGGCAGATAAGAACCACTTGGCCCATCTAGTCTGCCCTTTTTCTTTTTTTTTTACATTATTTTTATCTCTAACCTTATTTGATCCTTATTTCTTTGGAAGGATATCCTTATGTCTATCCCATGCATGTTTAAATTGCTCATACCTATGTGATGCTGAAGAGCTAATGTGACTATTGCTCTAGTTAAAGGGACTGCTGCGGTCTGCAATGTGTCACTGTGAAATGTCCATAACTGCAGCACATCCAGATGTAATCATACAGCCTGGCATTAAACATGAATGGCATTTTAAGATAACGGAACATCAAAGGCAAACCACACAAAAAAATAACACTTTACATGTATGTAGTCTTCACCTGATCAGGACTGTTCCCATCTTCAAAAATAATCTCACTATCGGAGTCTGTTCCCGGCCTGTGGGAATAAGAAAAGTATGAAAGCGGAATCTCTTACAAGAGACACTGGAAGATGATCACATACAGGTAATTAGTGGTCCTTTGCCAATTTCTTTTTTTTTTTTCTTGTAAAATCAATGTTTATTCAGTCACAATTGTACAGGCAATAAAAGCATCCATAATGATAATTACAGTGCGAATACAATTTTTAAAATTGTCAATTAAAAAAAGAAAAGAACAAAGACACACAAACTAGTAGATGGGGGGTGACAGGGAAAGAACATAAAAGGAAAGAAGTGGGAGGAATCAGATTAAAATAAAAGTCTACAGCAATAATGAGTTTTAGCTCCGGAATTAGTAAGAGTGTAGAAGTAGTGCAATTTGGTCTGCTTTAGATTGCTCCATTTCTACAACCAAGCCCTATCATCAGTGGATTCTTTGTATTCTAGTCAGGCAAACCATGTGGCTGCACAGCCCTTGTACCTATCCTGGCTAGAAAGTGAAACATCCCCCATGTCAATTTACATATCCAGTCCTTGGAATCAAACTGATATCTGAGGAGGGCGAGGGGCTATCCAGTAATCCGGGATCACAGCTTTCGCTGCACTGATGAAATGTTTCTTTTTTCTAATGAAATAGATAAATTCTCCCAATAAATAGAAACGTACGTCAACATTTTACCAGGCTGAATGAAATGCCCAAATTCTCCCAATACTTAGAAACGTACGTCAACATTTTAGCTGATTAAATGTTGTATTTTGTAACAATATATAGGCCCTCATTCCGAGTTGTTCGCTCGTTATATTTCTTCGCAGCGATTTTCCGCAAACTGCGCATGCGCAATGTTCGCACAGCGCCTGCGCCAAGTAAATTTGCAAAGAAGTTTGGTATTTTACTCAAGGCTTAACGAAGAAATTTCATCGTTCTGGTGATCGGAGTGTGATTGACAGGAAGTGGGTGTTTCTGGGCGGAAACTGGCCGTTTTATGGGAGTGTGTGAAAAAACGCTGCCGTTTCTGGGAAAAACGCGGGAGTGGCTGGAGAAACGGGGGAGTGTCTGGGCGAACGCTGGGTGTGTTTGTGACGTCAAACCAGGAACGAAAAGAACTGAACTGATCACAGTGGCAGAGTAAGTATCGAGCTACTCGGAAACTGCAAAGAAATTTCTGATCGCTATTCTATTCGCTATTTTGCGAATCTTTCGTTCGCTAATCTGCAAAGCTAAGATTCACTCCCAGTAGGCGGCGGCTTAGCGTGTGCACTGCTGCGAAAAGCGGCTAGCGAGCGAACAACTCGGAATGAGGGCCATAGTGTGTTCAAAAGCTGACACTTCATTACTTGTCCTTAGCAAATAAAACACACAGGACACTCTATTAGACAATAAAGGCAATTAACAAATATATGTGCTAGATAAAAGTGCACTTTAAGAACCCTTGGCAAAAGAAACTAATTGATACAGTTTCACAATAAAATAGAATTTAATGGTATTTTACCCACACTGAATAATGTAAATTAAACAAGTGTGCTATAGATACACCATTACTCAGGTCAGCCTAAGCATTCAGTGTCCTCGCCAATTCCAGATAGGAATGGGCTAAACACTCAAATTAAATATGTAATTTAAAGATGAATATGTTCATATATAGATGTGACCCCTTAAAAACAGTGTTTTACATATTTTATAGAAAATTTCCATAAAGGCCTATATTCTGTTCCTTCCAGAGAGATATGTTGTTCAAGATCATAACAGGAAAGGAGCAGTTATGGGAGAATATCCTACTCTCTCGTGATCCCAGGAATGCACCCACAAATCGAGTCTCCTGGACAATTAAGGAGAGTAGGCAAGTGATATGGTATTAGCTCATGGTACCTTACTAATAAAAGACCTGTGAGTGTATTAAAAAGTAGTTGGTCATTTTTTTTTTTGTACAACATAAATAATTCCGATTTCCCCCACAAAATCACCTTCCACAAATTTTCTGTAGACTCAAATTCTGAAAAACAAAACAAAAAACCCCCAAACACTATATAAATTAGGGATGCAATGAGTCCATACTGTAGAATTTTGCAGAACACCAAGTAGGAGTATAAAATATTCTGCTAACAGATCCTGACTGTAGTTTGCAGGATAACAAAAGGAAGATTAATGTTCAAACCCTTTTCTTTTCTTATCTACAAGACACAAGATTAAAACGGGAACAGGAAATTGGTGATTTAGAAACCAGCAGTTTACAAAAAAAAAAGCTAAGATTCAAACAAAATCTGAAGCTGAAGGGGCGGATTCAATTAGCCGCGGTAAATTAACACAGCTAATTGATCCCTGGGGGGCTCATTCAATTACCCCCGATAGCCGGCAGTATCAGGGATTTTGGATAACACCATCAGGCAATAAATCACGGTAAAGTCCTGAAGTTTTTTGTGCAGAAATTTTTTGTTATTAATTGAATTCCCCCATAAATTTAAATCTAGTTTGAAAAGAAGCAAAAACATACACACACACTGCCTTATGAGGAGAAACTACTGCACAGATGTGTAATATACACCACAACAGTGTTACTGGTATTAAGGGGGATTCCATACATACTATAAAAAAGGATCAAACGTGCACACAGCATCCATATAGTTAACGATAACAATAAGATATCTGCATCAAAACTTGGAGAGAGATAAAGTACTGTACTAACTAATCAGCTCCTAACTCAAGTGATAGAAGCTGATTGGTTGGTACTTTTGGGTCTATGGGGGTCATTCAGAGTTGATCGCTAGCTGCCGTTGTATGCTGCGTAGCGATCATTTTCAAAAAACTGCAAAACTACGCATGCGTATGAGCCGCAATGCGCACGCGCGGCATACGGGTACAGAGACCATTGTTGTTTTGCACTGCTTCTAGCGACGATTCCATTCGCACAGCCAATCGCAAGGAGATTGACAGGAAGTGGGAGTTTATGGGTGTCAACTGACCGTTTTCTGGGAGTGTTTGGAAAAACGCAGGCGTGACCAGGCGTTTGCCGGGCGGGTATCGGACGTCAATTCCGGGACCTTCGTCGCAGCAATCATTGCACAGAATACGTAACTACAGGGCTGGTCTTGTTTTGCACAAAATGTTTTTGTACCACTCGGCTGCACAGGCATTCGCACTCTTGCCAAGCGAAAATACACTCCGTGGGCGGCGACTATGCGTTTGCATGGCTGCTAAAAGTAGCTAGCGAGCTATCAACTCGGATTGAGGGCCTATGTACGAAGCCTTGGGAAAGATACTGTAAAGCAGACAGAGATAAAGAACAAAAAAAAAAAAAAAATGCAGAATCAAGTCAAGATATCGGCCAGATAATTGCAGCGTGTATGCGGATGACCAATCCGAAAATATCGATCGTGCCAGATCGTCCAGCATGTCAGTCCGATGCGATAGTTTCTAAGTGTCAAGTCGCCCGTATCGGGCAGTGTATGCCCTACCGCGGCAATTGACAGACATTTGTTCCTTCACTGGAGAGGAACGGGGATATGTATTCTCCCCAGGGAAGGAGCTCAGATATTGTGGCCAATACACTATGAGAGATCGCACAGTGTATGTCCATGATATCTGTAGGGTTTCAGGCTGCCAGATAAAGGTCCTATTGGTCGGACAGGCATTTTATCTGCACGTGTATGCCCAGCAGAACTGTTGTATCCAAAGAAGTGAAAAAGCATGGCTGAAAAGCATACAAGAAAGCCAGAAAGATAAAGCAAAGCAGTTAGTAATCATAGCAGGAGGCCAAAACTGGACTGTCTGTTTAATCACGCCACCCGGAGAGCCACGTGTTTAGCTCATTAAGCTTGTATTATAATTAAAATATATAAAAAAAGACAGCAACTACAGACATAAGTCATGTCAACACTATGACTGCTTAATCAACTTACAAAAATGATGGTGAAAACACCCCCTCTTCATCCTCCTCATCGTCGTCATCATCGTCATCACTTGAATCGGAGCTTTTACAGTGTGCACTTGATGACCTTTCACAAGACGTGCTCCACTCCACTGAACTGGCCATGATCGGGGCTGGCGCGTTGGTCTCCACGTCATCAAGCAACCCCAGCTCGTTCTTCACAACCTGCTCTGGCTTCACTGTCGTCTTCTTCTCTACAGGTGTCTCGGGTTTGGGGGTTGAAGGAGGTGGAAGTTCGTGTTTTTCAATCCAGGCGTTGTAATACCTCACTATGTTTTCATGGTTTAGTCGAGACAGCAATGTAACTTCACCTTTAATTCTCCTGAACTGTTTGCTGGCAGGATTAATATGTACTCGTTTTACTGCATAATAGCAGCCATCCAGCTTGTTCTGAACCTAAAAACAAAAAATACATGAGACCGTGAACTTTGTATGCTCTTGGGAGAAAAATAAAAGTCCAAATAAGACAAGTTACGTGCTACTGTATAAAGAACTATATTTTATCAAAACAATTCTTCAATCTACATTAGATGTAGACACCTTCAACACCTATATTCTTAGTTAGGTCAATCAGTGCACATTAGCGGATCATCATCTGCTGGAAAAGCTTGGATGGATTGCATAGAAGATGCAAAAGTGCCATTTCCACAATGACCTCCACAGGACTAGGGACTAACATTTACTTATCACTGCTGTTACCACCAGTCTGGAGAATACATGATCCCTGGATTCAGTTTTATATCTGGAGTTCACCCAATTTCATAATACCATAAATGAGAGAGACATCTAGATATATACCAGAATAATGGACAGACATAAGATACTCCTGAAGAAAAAGTATGGGACTCCAGGAGGGGAGGCAAGCAGCCTCTTGAACAGGAGTAAATAGACCTGCATCTTAGGAGACCCGAGGGCCAGCCCTCTGTCTAGGCATCACCGGAAAAAAACAGTGAGAGACACAAGTGAGATGCATCATGAGTTAAAGTAGTGAGGCACAGGCCACTGAATACAGCGGCCCCATTCCCTGAGGCTTGGAAAAGACAGGCTTTGGTTCCAAAACATTGTTTCTGAAAATCATTTGGCCTATAAAATTCTGATTACGTAAAGGGCCCTTGGAAAGAAGATATGGGCAATGTAATAATCCCCACAGATGTCCTGAAATTTTGCATAAATTCCTGGTTTGACCAATATACAGCAAAAGAATCACAGTGATTGTCTCCTGTCTGATCTTAACATAGAAACATAGAAACATAGAATTTGACGGCAGATAAGAACCACTTGGCCCATCTAGTCTGCCCCTTTTTTATTTTATCCTTTAGGCAATCTCCACCCTTTTTTAACCTTGATTCTTTGTAAGGATATTCATATGCCTGTCCCAAGCATGTTTAAATTGCCCTACAGTCTTAGCCTCTACCACCTCTGATGGGAGGCTATTCCACTTATCCACTACCCTTTCTGTGAAGTAATTTTTCCTTAAATTTCCCCTGAACCACCCCCCCTCCAGTCTCAATGTATGCCCTCGAGTTCTAATACTTCTTTTCCTTTGAAGAATGTTTCCCTCCTGAACTTTGTTAAGACCCTTTATATATTTGAAAGTTTCTATCATGTCTCCCCTTTCCCTTCTCTCCTCCAAACTATACATGTTAAGATCTTTTAGCCTTTCCGGGTAAGTTTTGTGATGTAGGCCATGCACCATTTTAGTTGCCCTTCTTTGTACACTCTCTAATGTATTTATATCCTTCTGGAGATAGGGTCTCCAGAACTGGACACAGTATTCCAGATGGGGCCGTACCAATGACCTATACAGTGGCATTATCACTTCTTTTTTCCTGCTACTGATTCCTCTCCCTATGCAACCAAGCATCTGACTTGCCTTTCTCATTGCTTTGTTGCATTGCTTTCCTGCCTTCAAGTCACTTGAAATAGTGACTCCTAAATCTCTTTCCTCCTCAGTAGTTTCCATTATAGTACCCTTGATACTATACTTAGCCTTTGGGTTTTTGAGACCCAAGTGCATGATTTTGCATTTTTTAGCATTAAACTGTAGTTGCCACGTTCTTGACCATTTCTCAAGCCTACCTAGGTCATTAATCATTTGTTTGACCCCTCCCGGTGTGTCTACCCTGTTGCATATCTTTGTATCATCTGCAAAAAGGCATATCTTCCCTTCAATACCATCTGCAATGTCACCAACAAAGATATTAAAGAGAACTGGACCAAGTACAGATCCCTGGGGTACTCCACTGGTAACATTTCCCTCCATAGATTGCACTCCATTAACTACGACTGTCTGTTTCCTATCCTGCAACCAGGTTCTTATCCATTTAACTGATTTATAATCCACCCCAAGGCTTTCAAGTTTATTTAGCAGTCTGCGATGTGGGACAGTGTCAAATGCCTTACTAAAGTCTAGATATGCTACATCTACAGCTCCCCCTTGATCTATTATTTTCATCACAGAGTCAAAAAAGTCAATAAGATTTGTTTGGCATGATCTCCCACCAGTAAATCCATGCTGTTTTGGATCCTGTAAGTTGTTTGATTTAAGATATTCCACAACTCTTTCTTTTAATAGTTTTTCCATTACGTTCCCTACTACTGATGTAAGGCTTACTGGTCTGTAGTTACTTGCTTCTTCCTTGCTTCCACTTTTGTGCAGTGGAACTACATTTGCTCTTTTCCAGTCCTCTGGAATAGCACCTGTATTTAGTGACTGGTTAAATAAATCTGTTAAAGGTGTAACCAGCACATCTTTTAGCTCTTTGAGTATCCTTGGGTGTATCCCATCTGGTCCCATTGATTTATCCACTTTTAGTTCTGTTAGGACCTTCTCCTCTGTAAATGTATTTTCATCTACCTTATTTTTATGAATGTCCTTGCAATTTAACTGTGGCCCCATCCCTTCTTCTGTAGTAAATACTGAGCAAAAATAATTATTTAGGTGATCTGCTATTGCCTTGTCTCCCTCCACCAAATGCCCACTCTCTGTCTTAAGTCTTATTATTCCTCCATTTGATTTTCTCCTTTCACTTATATACTTAAAAAAAGTTTTGCCCCCTTTATCTACTGACTGGGCCATTTTCTCCTCAGCTTCTGCCTTTGCACGTTTGATCACTTTCTTAGCATCCTTCCGTCTGTCCAGATACACCTCTTTGTCGTTATTATTTTGAGTCTGTTTGTATTTCCTAAAAGCCATCTTTTTTGCTTTCACACTAGTTGATACTACTTTTGTGAACCACACTGGCTTCCTTTTCCTGGTGCTTTTCCTAACCATTTTGATACAAAGGTCTGTTGCACTTAGTAATGCACTTTTCATTTTTTTCCACCTCTCCTGCACGCCTTCCAAGTTCCTCCAGTCTGCCAATGAATCACTTAAACATCTCCCCATTTTTGCAAAGTCTGCATTTCTAAAATCCAACACCTTTGTTTTTGTGTGAGAGGAGTTGGATCCTGTCTTTATACTAAACCATACTGCTTGATGATCACTGGATCCCAGGTGCTCACCCACATATATATCAGATATCCTATCACCATTTGTAAGAATTAGATCTAATATTGAGTCTTTGCGAGTGGGCTCCCTCACCAATTGCTTGAGAGATGCTCCCTGTAAGGAATGTAGAAATTTGCCACTTGTAGCTGAACTTGCAAAAGACCCCTCCCAATTTACATCAGGTAAATTAAAGTCTCCCATGATTATGACTTCTCCCTTAAAAGCCATTTTAGAGATGTCCAACAATAGGTTCCTGTCCAAATCCTGCCCCTGGCCTGGTGGTCTATAGATCACCCCAATGCGAATAATGTCCTTCTTCCCAGTTTCTATGGTGACCCAAAGGGCTTCAGTTTTGGCTTCAATATTTTGTATTAAAGTAGCATTTATGCTTTTTTTCACATACATTGCTACCCCTCCTCCTATTCTTCTATATCTTCACAACACTGCGAGAAAAAGCCAGGGAAAGACATAAAAAAGGGTTAGGGGATAGCATTCAGTGGAAAACCTGTAGTTCTCATGTGTATCAGAGGCCAAGTTTTTGGCTATAAAGGCCACATCCAGAAACTCCCAACAACTTCCAAGTTGCATGAAGGCTTTCAGCTGCAGGAAAGGACCGCTGACAAATCAGCTTTCCTATATTTAAATACCAGTAAGATAGCAGCCACCGCCTCTGTGCAGTGGACAATGAACAAATCTTTTACCACAATTGAGCCATCTACAGAAACCTTGTCAGAACGGACATTTAATACCCTGCCCATCAGGAAATGAGATCACCCCTGAAGAGCCAAATATTTTATTTGAGTTCCAGAATGTTGATTTGCAGGACAATTGCGGTAAACTAAGCCCAGCACATAAAGCTGGTGTCACCATTTCAAAAAGACCAAGATTTCCAGCTTTTATAGTCTTCACCTGAAAGAGAAATACTTAGTAGAAAGCGGTCGCAAAGGATCGCAAGAAAGCATGTGCTTGTGTATCCAGGTGTTTCAGTCTTACAAATCAAATCTACACGTGTAGATCTATGGTCCCCCAAAAGACGGCCTGCATCACAATGATGTGTAGGTCGGGAAAATTCTCAAAGTTGGGCAACATAGATTTCCAGCATCTTCTTGAACATTTTGGATGCAGGTGAATGTCAAGACTCAAAATTTGGCAGTGGTTTTTCCCCACAGTTAACTGAAGTAACCTTGGATGTCCTTCCAATATGACTACCTGGAGATACAGTAGGTATAGTAAATCTAAGGGCACAATGAAGTTCCTGAAATACATCACTTTGGCACCAACTTAACAGTCAAGAACATTGAGGTTCTAGCAAAGTCAGAAAAAAATGTTGTGTGTGTAAGAAACACATTTGTTAAAAAAGGTGGTACTGTGGAAATTACTTGAACATAAGGGAGCAATGTTTGAGAAAGTATGCCCCATGACTCTGAACCTTCTAGGACCACATTCAGCAAATGTTAAATAACATTAAGTACACATCATTGCTTTAGGGGGTCATTCCGAGTTGATCGCTCGCTAGCTAGTTTTAGCAGCCGTGCAATCGCTTTGCTGCCGCCCACTGGGAGTGTATTTTAGCTTAGCAGAAGTGTGAACGGTGGTATCGCAGAGCGCCTGCAAAAAAAAATTGTGTAGTTTCAGAGTAGCTCAAAACCTACTCAGCGCTTGCGATCACTTCAGACTATTCAGTTCCGGATTTGACGTCACAAACCCGCCCAGCGTTCGCCCAGCCACGCCTGCGTATTCCCTGGCACACCTGTGTTTTTCCGCACACTCCCTGAAAACGGTCAGTTGCCACCCAGAAACGCCCACTTCATGTCAATCACTCTGCGGCCACCAGTGCGACTGAAATGCATCGCTAGACCCTGTGCAAAACTACATCGTTCGCTGTGCCCGTACGTCGCACGTGTTCATTGCGCCGCATGCGCAGAACTGCCGTTTTTTAGCCTGATTGCTGCGCTGCAAACAAATTCAGCTAGCGATCAACTCGGAATGACCCCCTTAGTTCACAGCTCTCTTATGATCCATCCACAGTATCTCAATGAGGTGAATTAAACTGTGACTCAGTGTTTCCAAAACCTTGATTCTTTTTCAGCAAATGAGTTGTAGATATGTGATTAAGTTTAGGAATTTCAATGTTAAGATTAGTAAGAAGACAATCACATGTAAAGCCATTATGATCGATTGACAGAGAAAGAGGTATAGAGACATACATACATTCTAATGCGGATGACATAGTATCAAAGCATTGAGGGCTAATGTGAGCCAAAAGATGAGCAAACTGGGTAATGCAAATTCCCTAAATGAAAGGTATCTTTGAATGAAAGGAAAGCCCAGAGTACAACAATCGTAAGGATTACCTTAATAACTGCTCCAAATGCACCTCTGCCGAGCATCTGTAACTCCTCAAACTCATGGAAGTAACGGGAAAACTGTCTTTGTGATTCTATGTGGAATGTGGCGTTCGATAAGGAAGTGCGAGGTATGACCGTCTCTGTGCAGTCAACGCCTGTGTAATCTGCAAATAGCAAAATATCAATTACTCCCTGATAAGCACCTGTATACTGCGACAAAGAGAATTCAGTAATTATCACCTATTTCCTACATTCTTCACCGAAAGGGTGTTTTGTGCTTAAATGGATTGTACTATGTTTGTGGTTCTTTCATTCACATATGCTGAAATAATTGCTGATGAGAGTACATGTTATTAGGTAGGAAGGTGGTGCAGAGGGAGATAGACCCGTCTCCATTCATTACAGGAAAACAGGCTCTTACTCTCCAGGCCATAATCAGCTGCAGACACAGCGGCATACTGCAGTCCTAACATTAGGCGTCAATTTTAGCTTTTCAGTGACCTAGCTTCCGAAACCTGAACTATATTAATCTTATTTATGGTGAAAAGTAATTAAATAAAACGTATGTTTGTATGCGCGCGCACACACACAATGATTATCTAAAAGCATTACAAAATAGTAAATATTTAAAGGTCAGAATACAGATTGTATGGACCGGAGGAGTCACCGGTTCTGGTCAATTGACTGGAATCCCGGTGACATCCCAGGAGATGCTGGATTGCCCCCGGAGACTAGTGCCTCCTCCTTTTTGACAGGAGCCGGTTGCTGCAGGAGAATGTCACACTGCAGCACCCGGCTGCTGTCACTGTGGAGCAGCCAGCATTTTGGCGCCACCCCCCTCTTCCCGAGGGCGACACCCAGGTGCGGCCTGCACCCATCCTTTTGACGCCACTACGGTTGACACCATACTACTCTCCGTCCTCACCCTCTGGACTTTCCTCGCTCTCTGGACCTTTCTGCGGTGGAGGGTTGATGAAACTGTGAGCCAGCAACTGCGGAGCACTCCATCGTTCCTTGTCTTCCAAGCAGACACACCTGATCCGGGAACACATGAGCTGACATCAGGTCATCCATAATAGTGCAAGACGCAAGAGTGTACTCAACACACAAACTAATCCATTGGCTGAAGTCCCTTTACTGTAATAAATGCTAAACCATTCTGGTTGCCCTTTGTAGTTATCAGCCATCCGTTTATATATAGTTAGGGATGAGCAGTTTATTTTAATTGCCAGCATATCATATGGTCATCAGCCATGGTGTGCTCTCCATATAGAAGAATCAAGCTGGGGCATAGGGAATGGCTTTGTAACCCAAAGGGTGCTTCCATAATCTGTTTTATAGAGTGCCCCAACTGTCAGATATATACAACATTAAACTGTGACCCCCTTTGTTTTGGGGTTCCAAAAAATGGTGCATCATTGACACTTGGGGTTGCAGCTGAAAAAGAGGTTGAGCACCACTGGCTTGGGGGCTTATGAGGTTAGTGTAGCATGGAACTTTTGCCAATACAGGAACAATGTAATTACGTGTAGAGCTGTCTAAAATGCTGAGCATTTGTCTTACTTAGACAGCTGGTAAATGTACATACTTACTGGTTCAAAAAATCCTGGAAATCTGCCGGCAACCCACTCGGTACTTTTACGGGATATTCTTTTGTTACCTTCCCCTGACTAAGTGATAGCAGTAAGAGACCAAGATTCCATATATCACCCTTCTTGCCAGTTTTGCTTGGAAGAGCGTCCTCGCTGAAACGGACCTTGGTCTGTTCAAAAATGTCCTCTCTGCAGATGTCCGCAAGCCTTTTGGAAAGGCTATAGTCTGATAATTTGACTTTGCCGTCGCTGGTTACTAATACAGCAGAAGCACATAATACTTTATGTACCACTGAATTACTGTGCAAATAATCCAGGGCAGACAGAAGCTGAGACGCATAGTGTCGAAGCTGATCCACGGCAACTGGAACTTCCTGCTCAAGGAACTTGGAAAGCTTAGAACCATTCACATGTTCTACTACGATTCCGACAGAAGTGGAATCTTTGTTCTCTTTTACTCGCATGGCGAGATAGTGTACAATATTTGGGTGACTTAGCTTGGTGAGGGAATTAAATTCAGTTTCCGTACCTTGGATCTATTGAAAAAAAATACAATTTTTTTTTTTTAGTATTTAGGAACCTAAAATACTTCAGAAATTAACTTCACTTGCCCTGAAAAACAAAGATTCTCCTGTTGCACTGTAAGCAGATACCATAATGGAGGTCAGTACGCACTGCCAATGTCCACACAAGTTGGTGATTTTCATTCATATAAATCCATAAAAAAATTGGATTTTGGTACTGACCGTAAAATCCCTACCTCATCCATCTGGGGGACACTGGCAATGACGGTGGGTTTGAGGGCTGGCTGAGGCATTCAGGCACTAAAAAGTGTTAGGGCCAGCCCTATCTAATACCTCCACCGTGCCTTATTTAAAAAAAAAACCATTATGGAGGAACACACACTAGGACCATGGACCAGAAAGAACTATGCGGCTGATTCAGTTTGGATCTCTTATGTGATCCTAAGTACAGTTTCCCGATAATCGGGGAAACTGCACACATGCGCAGAACCCGTTCAGACCAACGAGACCACTCCCCAACCAATTACGCTGGCGTCCACTGTGATCAACACCCAGAGTGTCCACTACCACCTGAAGATGCAGACATTAAATGACCTCTGAGGGAACCTTTAGGACAACTGCATGGAACCTGTGTCTAGATGCCAGACAATCCATCTAAACAGGTCCCCCATTTGATGCTGTATACTTGCAGCCTTAAGGGCCCCATACACTAGGCCGATTATGCCTGATTTCAGCCCAATTCGGGCATTCTGCCTGATATATTGGGTGAAATCAGGCATTTTCGGGGTGATTTTCCCCCGATCCGATGAGCGTCCCTGTGTGCATCGGATCAGATCCCCCTAGATCCGACATATCACGAGTGCTGCACTCGTGATATGTCGGATCCCGCAGTAAATAGATAGGATGGATAGTAAAAGATACATTGTATGCAAAATAAACTGCATACGATATATTGAATACTATCTTACCAACGGGGAGGCTGTCGGGAGGTTGGACGAAATCTTATACGACATGACGGAACGTCATGTCGTATAAGTGTATGGGGCCCTTTAGAAGATGGGACCGGAGCATTTGTTCAGTCCGCCAAAGGAAGGAGCAAACCGCAGTATCTCATTAGGAGGGGAGAAGTTGTGGTTCCAGAAACACTTAAACCCCACCTCACGCGGTGCCCTGGTCTTCAACAGGCATTTAGTGCACCCAAGAGCTCCCGTTTAGTCAGTGTGAGATAGAACCGCGGACACTAAGGTAGTAACTCTCTTTGGAGCTGGGCACAGAGGGAGAGAAGCACACAATCGCTTATCTAAACAGGGTTTGAGGCACAGATAAAACCAATAATAATAAACTTCTAAAAAGTCATGCTTAACTCCTTAGGTACTAAACAAAAACCTGAGGTCTCGTGGAGGTTGGAGGAGTTAGAGAAGTCAGGATCTAACCCTTAACTTTTTAGTGCATTAACTCTGCAGCCAGCACTCAACCCCGACGTCATTGCCAGTGTCCACCAACATGGATGAAGGAGGAAGTTGCACAATGCATGCGCTCCATGGAATCTACGTACAGAATCACAGGACTGACTGAATGTATTGGGGCGATCCTGGGTGGGAGGTGACTATGAAGACACATGATGATCTTCTGTCTCATGGGTGTTTCACAGGAGTGGTTTCAGACTCGGATGCTTAAATTGCATACAATGAAGACAATACTCTATGAATACTCTGTAACTAGCATAGGGCTGGTGCTATTACAGATAGTGCTTTAGATGGTTACCACTGCAGCTGCTCAAAGTGAGCGTCACTGCCCTTCTACATTCAGACGCAGGTCTGTACACCAGAGGAAGGGCGGATAGTAGCATTAGCAAAAACCCGTAGGCGCATACCATGGTAAAAGACACCGACGTAGCTGCAGCAGCGTCCGACAACACAAGATCAAATAAGTCTCATGCTCCTTTATTCTGATACATACTCCACTATGCTAAGCTAGACAATTAGGTCATGCAAGTAGGAAGGGATATGGCTCACATAAGGCAAATCACACCTTTCTTTGCCCCCAAGATAATACATAACAATTGATCTAAAATACACAAATAGATCCATGAACAATACCTGAAATACAATACGTTCCCTGAAAACTCATCTCTTCAGACAAGCCTACCAAATTCCAGACCCACCCACATAACCTTCAATGCTTCCCTATCCAATTACATCCTCTCTGTACAGTCCACATAACCTCACATTTTGTCTTCCAACATTGCTGGGTGATCATATCATACAACCCACTAAGAACCTAGCAATCTGGGGGACCATTATGTAACAGGTAGCATCTATCCTTGTGTATCAATGCCTATTTCCCTATAGATTGTAAGCTTGTGAGCAGGACCCTCCTACCTCTATGTCTGTCTGTCTTTAACCAGTTTTGTTCTATAACTGATGTTCTAATTGTAAAGCACAACGGAATATGCTGCGCTATATAAGAAACTACTAATATATAATAAATAATACCTGTTTTTTACACTTGTCGACCTTCTCTTTTTCCTGGGTAGTAAGAAACTGGCCCATTTTCTTCTGCCACTGAAGAACCCATTCGTAAATGATGACAAATTGGCCATTACCAATTTCTAAGCCGTTGTAAATGGATTTACCCAGCTGCTCATCCTTTTCTGTAAATAATGGATACAGAACATAATGTAAAACATGTTTGACGTGAGGAATTGACTAATTATAATTTGTGGGGGTATATATATTTTTTTCTTCATATGTTGTTGCTGCGCTCATTCCCAAGGTTAGTCATTTTTCTGCGCAGTAACCACAGAAAATCATACCTTGTATTTTGCAAAGCATTCCACTGGTTTCTCTATAGCCGAACATGTCAAGGGTTGGTGACGTTGCCGGTGACACGGTGGGAGCGGCGCTTTTAGATCACATGATCTCCAAGCGCCGCCCTTCCATACACTGAATGGGAGCTGGATCTCACTGACCAGGGTTCCGTTTACACAGCACAGCTTGCCGGGTTGAACCCGTGTTCAAACCTGCAAGCTACCCGAGTTGGAATACCGGGTCACTCGCCCTGGATTATTCCAGCCCGGCCCTTTTACACCCACCAGGAACACGGGTGATGCGCGTTCATGTGCAATAACCCATGTTACATGCTGGTTGGTGTAAAAGGGGTATTAATAAGCCCAAGGCACAATGGGTTCTATGTATCAAAGCTTGAAAAGAGCGAGTGCCAACCAGTGAGCTCCTGACGTTTTTCTAAAACATCCTGTAAAGTGATAGGATCTGATTGGTTGGTACGTTATCTCTCTTCAAGCTTTGATACATAGACCCCAGTATCTGTTAAGGGGCACCACTGACAGAGAGGGTGCTCTGGTGTCTGTATGCATTATTGATCTGTGTGGTCACCACTCCTATAAAAGCAGGGGGGCACAAACGTTCACCAATCTTGTGTCATGTGATCGATGAGTATTTTTTTTTTATCTCCTCAGAACCCCATGAACTACTGAGAACGAGGAGGACTCGGAAGGATTTTTAGGAAATGTGCAGATTGTATTTTGATCTGCGGAGCCGCTCTGCACATGTGCATATATAGGAATGAGATGTTACTTGCCGTGCCCCAAACACCACAGCACAAAGACGCAGCAGCTGTGCTATGGCGTCCACCGCTGTATCAGCCACTGTATGCGCAGCGGAGGCCCAGTCTGCAGTCATTTATCCACACTCACCCAGACACTTTCCTCTGTGCACAACCAGCTGCCCGTTGCAACCAATGTCAAAGGTCAACACTTCATAAGCCGTTGAACTGTCGTCACTGCACACAGAATGCTGCCGGTCTCGCCTGAAGAAATACATTGATTAATTGGTTACCATAAAGCACAGTGCAAATGACATTACCTTACATAGAGAGTACGTGCTGCAAATGTAGACTGGGGAAGACACAATTCCAGGTGTAAACTTTGCCATGAAGAAGTGGGCAAAATGCATACTGTAGGAAAGGTGACGGAGGGTACAAGTAAACTAACTCAGACTGCACCAGCTAGCAAAGTAACCTGACGTAGAAATATTTAATAAACATAAGGAGATCAAATAATTTTATATCTAATCTATTTGTTGTTTTTTCTATTTTCTACTATATGGTTATCCATATGACTTGTGTGCTAATCATTTTTTTTTTTTCATATTTGTATATTGTATATGTATACTTTGAAAATCTGTTCAGTAATTACGTCATTAAAAAAAAAAAACGGATAAAGTGCAGGGATTTTTTTTGTTTTACTTTGATCGGCCAGCCGAAGTTGTGCGAGCTCTGTTGGTATTTCCTCCATGATCAGCAAAACCTTCATTCGTTGTTGGCATTTTAGAGCTTGTGATACTAGTTAATTTGGTGGAGTTTTCCTGACAGGTTAGATTGGCACTTTCAAGACGTTCCTGCAAAAGAAAAGAAACACTCAATCCAATGTATAAAGTGTTGATCCACTCACTGAATTTTAAAAGATTCAATTATTACCAGTTTTGCCATTTCTTTTCTCCTTTTCTCCTCTTTTTTCTCTTCTTCCCTCCGCTGAATTTCAGCTAGGATTTCACACCTCTGACACACAAAAGACACATGGTAGGAACTTAAGCAAGAAATGTAATTGCTGAATTTCCAACAAAACCACAATGACACATGGATATACTAGTGAACACTCCCAAAGCATTCTAGTGCATAATGCAAACACAAATATACAGTAATTCTCAATGTCTTCTGTGTTGGCCATCGCTCCCCAGTACCTTTTATTTTTCTATATGCCCTGACAATTGCACAATGACACCTCTCCTGGTTTGTGTGATGATTGTACTCTTCATACTCTACCGATATCCTTCAGTATTATCTGCATTGTACACTGTGACTTATTTTGCTCAATATGAATAGTGTAATTGGCAGAGTTATTTGTACTTCTGGACAGCTGCATAGTGTTTTTCCAGTAATATGTTTCCCCCACCACCAGGGTTCCTGTATGCGAGTAGTTTTTACCAGAGGTGCTGCTCTCTGGATTCTGCTCTGCACCCAGGTGTCAGGTAATTTATGATTCAATCACCAGCATGGACTACACCTGACTCCTGCCAATTAAGTCAGCTTGAGCGCAGCACTCATTACTGGGCCATTGATGTTCACTAAGGTTACCTGTTTATGTTTTCAAGATTCTGCCAATCGAAGGAATTTCTGTTTGGACTACTATTTCATGTATTGCCTTGCCAAGATTCCTATTGATTTGTTTACTAAGTATTTCTGCCTTGTCAAAATTATCTACCTGTTCAAGTTAATCTGCCAAGCATGAACATTTCTATTGTCAAAGTAATCTGCATCTTGAGTATATCTGCCTTATCAAGTATACCTGCACCCTCCTGCCATTGTATTGCCCACAGTAGATAGAATTCTGAATTTACTGCTACAATTCTGTGACTTGTGGTTTAACCAGCAACTAGGAGGTTCAACATTGATTGTAAGTAATTCAATGATGTAAGTAATCCTGTTTAGCTGTTTTTTGGGTTTATGTATGAATCATACTTGCCTACCTGACCTTCTCCATGAGGGAGAAAATGCGCTGTTCCTGGACTTTCCTGGTAATGTATGATTGCCATCACCTGTGGTGAGCTAGTTAATTGATAAGAACGGTGTTTCACCACAGTTGATGGCAATCATACATTACCAGGAAAGTCCAGGAACAGAGCATTTTCTCCCTCATGGAGAGGGTCATGTAGGCAAGTATTGTATGAATCTGGGTCTTTATAGCTGCACTACATCCTAGCAATAGGCTGCAGTTCCCAGCTTCCGTGGCTGCTTCAAGCAGCCATTTTTCCTAGTACCCTTCTACTTCACAAGAGATTGCAGCTTGTGATTGGTCCATCTGCTTACACATTCCATCCATTGCCATGTGGTTTTAGTGTTGTTTAAATGCAACATGTGTTTACAAAATGGCAACACCTTACCTTCTCAACACAAAGAATGACACTGCCATCAGTGTGTTCTACGATACACATACTGCATGTGTATAAAACAGTGACAGGTTGAACATCATATAACAGAGTGAATTCATCCAAATGGGTGGGTTTGCCATGGACAGCGCCCAGTGGGCTACTTCGTTATGCCTACCTCTAATGCAGAACATGGTCAGCCCTCCCCAGTGGGTGGTCATCAGTTTGCCGGCTGGTGGGATCCTGGCGCACAGTATACCGGCGTCGGAATCCCGACACCCGGCATACCGACACCTTTTCTCTCCCTCTTGGGGGACCACGACCCCCCCTGGAGAATAGATAGCGTAGCACGCCACCGTGCCCGCAGCGAGCCCACAAGGGGCTCATCTGCGCTCGCCCAGCTGTCGGTATGCCGGCGGTCAGGATTCCGGCGCCGGTATGCTGGCTGCCGGGAGCCCGGCCGCCGGCATACCATACTACACCCCTCCCCAGTACAGATAGACTCTGATAATAGGGAATATGAGAACAGTTCCAATCAATCTATTTCTCTACCTCCATGAGCCTACTTACCATCTGCTCCTCTCTCATCTTCAGCTCTTGAAGTCTCTTTTCCTCTTCTAAAGCTATTTTTTCCTGCTGTTTCTGCAGATTCTTCAACATCTCTTCATGAAATGACTTGGGAGGTGGGTGATTATGTTCTGTTAGGAAACACTGCACGTGGTCTGCAAGCTGATAAATCATCACCTGTCCAGGACACAGGAGGAGTCGTCACTGGTGAACTGCAGAACACAAAGGGGGGTATTCAATTGTTTGAAAAGTCAGTTGGGAGTTTGTTTTTTCCTATCTGATAGATGGGAAAAAACAGACACCCAACTGACTTTTCAAATAATTGAATTCCACCCAAAGTGTCTGCACTCTGCTGTATAGGAGACCTGGCACACATGGAACAGAGACCACCGACGGCAGAGATAGGAGTGTCTCAGATAAACAGATCCTTTCCCACCATGCAAGTTGGCAGGATTACATGGGCAGGTCAAACCCCCGCCAAACCTATACTATGCCCAATCAGACTCTCCCACATGCTTCAAACATATAAAAACACACTGTTCTTTATTAAAGATTACGCTACTTCCAGCTATATTACCCCAGTAATGCACCCTCAAAATGATCCCATCCTCCACTGTGAGCTACATGTGCTGCTCTTTTAACAGCTATGCTCTTTTTTTCAATTAGAATGTAAGATCTCATCCCCATTTTATAAAGGCCATGTCCTGTTGTCATCAGTGCCTGGTGCAATAGGGTACTGTAACGCCATATAAATCTACAACAACAACAACTACTCGCGGAGCTGAATAATAAAGTGGAGCCAACTCCCAGAATAAGGCTGGGTACATCCCAGAACAACATCTGCACGATTTGGTGTGTACATTATGCTCTCCAGTGGGCAACATATGATATGGTTTGATGGACTGAGCTGTACGGTCAATCAAACGATATTGTGTGCGGCTGTGCAGTGTAGTGAAGGACGGAACGAGGTACCATTCCGTAATTCATTGCATCATGTACTGTGTACCGGCAATCTTGCATGGCCCGGGACGAAGGAATTTCATCCTGACCATTGGCATGATTGCCGGTTGTTTAGATGTGTACTCCGGCTTTACCCCTGATTTTATTTACATCTGGAACAACCATAACACCTTGATGATACACTGAGCTGCCATGACGATGGTAAAGATAAGCCACAAAATAGTCCCCAAAAGTGAAATTGAGCTCAGTGGAAGGCATGGCAAAGAAAGTCCTGGTGGTCCTCTCATAAGAGCACATAAAAGATGAGCATCCCAGATATCTAGTGATGCCAGAAACTACCCAACCCTTATGGCAATAATCACCAACCAAAGCAACTCCATCTTGAATTTCTCCCGTGGAAGGGATTTGTTGAAGGTCTTGAGAGCCAACACAGGTGGGAAAGAACCATGCTGCTTAGGGCACCAGGAAGTATTTGTA
The DNA here is from genome assembly GCF_028390025.1 of Pseudophryne corroboree. Lineage (NCBI taxonomy): Eukaryota > Metazoa > Chordata > Amphibia > Anura > Myobatrachidae > Pseudophryne > Pseudophryne corroboree. Next base: position 23,310,260 of record NC_086455.1, read on the forward strand.
GTAAAATAAGCCTATTTCACATGTAGATGCAGGTCCAACGACTACGGGTAAAATGGAAAGCCTTTCTGTGCTCCAAGTCTCCAGGAGGGGTAGCTAGGGGTACTACTAGAGGTAGTAGCTTGGTTACTTAAGATGGTGGATGTGGAATAGAGGAGCACTGTACTACTAATCTAGTAACCCATCTGCATCAACGTTGTATTCAAGATATGCAATCGATCTAACCAGGCTTCTTCCAGCCTCAAGGAGGCAGTATGTACGGGACATGGATTGATTGGTTCCATAATGGTTGGGCATCTACAAAACAAAGCCTTTAGTAGGAAAATGCTCTCTTTTAGGTTTATTTCAAGTAAGGAACTTATCCCCACCAATAAAATGTTTAAGAATACTCTTTGGCTCCTGTCTAAATTGTGCCTTGCATACGTGTATTCAGGAAGTACAGTATAGACCTAGATTTGAGCCACATGAGACCCGACTACTTGCTGGGAGAATTCATGGGCAACATACTCGACAGAGCATCCAAGATATTATAGGAAAGCTGCATCAATCTCTACCATAGCTGTCCCATTTTGCAATGCCGCTTGAAGTTGTTCTGCCTAAGAGAAAGTCACTTTGGCCACACAAATGGCTGTTCTAGATGGAACAGATTTATAACATATGTAGTTGAGAAGACTAACCTATTGTTTGCAGAGTATTTTTGAACAGGGGTGTGGTATAGAAGATCTACAATGTGCAGGTCGAAAGTCATTAAGTCGACCCCATATGGTCGACATGCATTAGGTCGACACTGACAAAAGGTTGACACAGGAAAAGGTCGACAGGTACAAAATGTTGACAGAAAATGGTCGACACGTCATTTTATTTTATTTTTTTCCATGTGTTTTCACCGTCAGAGAACCCCAAACAGTGTACCGCGTCCCCTTGCATGACTCACATTGCCCGCCATGCTGCAGGCAAAATTAGTATTCCCAATCATAGTCCACGTGTATAACAAAAAAGGTGCAAGAAACACCACCACCCAAAAAACAACAACTGTGTCAACATGTCGACCATATGTATTTTGACCATTGCTTTGTCGACCGTTTGAAACCTGCCAACCTTTTGTACCGTCAACCTTTCCAGTGTTGACATACTGTATGTCAACCATATGGGTCGACGTATTGCTGGTTGACCTAGACACTGTCTATCTAAACCAGTGTTTTTCAACCACTGTGCCGTGGCACACTAGTGTGCCCTGAGCAGTCTCCAGGTGTGCCGCCATAGAAGCAGAGCCAGGCCCGTCCGTGTTTTGCCACTACTGAGGCCCTGGAACGATCAATATTGGTGGGTTTAGTGGTTGCAGAGCCAGTTCTTATTTTGGGCCCGGGCAGTGTTGGGCTCTTCTGGCTCTCTCAGATGTGGCTCAGGCGTTACCTATGGAGAAGCTGTAATATGACATCCTAGGACACAAAACTGCACCATGCATCACCATTGCCTTGGCAATATTTAAATCTTGTTCAGTGTGCCGCGAGTTGTAAAAGGTTGAAAATCTCTGATCTAAACACTGGAACCCTTTGAAAAGCAATGCATTCATAAAAGGAAAGGTAAGTGAATGACAGTAATGGAAAAAAAAGCCCACCCTGGGTGCTGCTCAGAGCCTGTATCGTGTGTAGTGGGCGAGCAAACAAATAAAACAAATCTGTATGACAATACTGACAAAATATTAGTACATGGAAATAAATGAAAATTGAAGTTACAAAGGGCCTCTGCAGTTCCATATGGGAAAGAGGTAGAACCAAGTAACAGAAATATAGGACTGTACAAATTATCCGCGCAGTCCTATATTTCTCTCTCACTAAAGGAGAATCTTGGCCTTGCAAATCCTGACAACTCCGACATGATATAAATATCCAGATAAAACAGTCAATTAGTTTCTGATTGAGGGGCTGTTGAATATTTTCTACGGCCCCATCCACACCATTATACTGTGTAGCCATCCTCTTTACTGGACAAAGAGTCCACCACCAATTCGTTCTAAGCATTCCCAAGAATCCAATGCAAGCGGAGAAGACCGATGAGGCTACTAAAGTCCTTAAAATTCCTTTAAAAGGTCAGAGAGTAACTAAATAACTAATTTAGGACAGGTAAGTAGCTGGAGAGAAGTGTCCAAAATACCCAGCACTTCCCCTTAACTTTGGAAATAGAATGCTGTTGTTTTTCCCAGTGCCCTAACGCCTGTGGATGAAACATACTGCAACACTTGTGTTCCCCTACTGGTGATGAAAGCAAGCAAGCACATTTTCCTAAAAAGGAGAAGACAAATAAAAGGATATATAAATGTAACAGCATTACCTCTCCACAAAGTTGTTTGGCGAGTTCCTCCAAACTACATGTCAGAGCACTCACATTTTCATTTGACAAACCCTTCACATTTTTCAGCTTTATTTCAGGTGGACTGTGAAAACACAAACACGTTGTACACATTCAACAAACATTCTAAATAGTACTGTAGATTATGGACTCAAAATTTCAGTAATAACATCTAAAAATATTTTCATTGATCAGTAAGGGGACACTGGACATAGTAAAAATTTATTTAACCACTTGACTTATTTTCTTTTCCAAAAACTGCTCAGAAAAAGTCTTCTTTGTATGAGTGAATTGGGGGAGGAACATGTATTTAAGCTTATTCAAAATGATTTTATAAAAAAAAAAATAAAAAAAAAAAAAAGTATTTTTTTCCAATATATATATATATATTTTGTAAAACAGAAGTTTTTCAAACATTGGAACATCGGATTGCAATCATCAGAACATCACGACCATTGCAAATGTAATTTTAACAGCTCGGCACCCATCAGGTGCACACCCGGGGAGGGTTGGCGTAGTTCATTTGCACTTCCGCAGTTGCTGCTACTGTCTGCAGCCGCCGAGTGGGAAGTCCTACCATGCTGACCAATCAGCAGTGATCGGCAGTATGGCAAACACTGGGGGAGGGTGCGGGGAGGCAGAGGGACCTTTCGATCCCTCTGAGAGCAGCAGCGGCAGGAAGTTTCTCTTTCCTGCAGCTGCACACCCTGTCCGACCAGATAAGGCACTTGCTGGTATGGTCGCATCTTGCAAGGCAAATGGTTAATAAATACATACTCTACTGGTCAAAAGTTTTAGGAGCACCCCCATTTTTCAAGTTTTTATTGAAATGTACATAGTTTAAGGTCTCAACATACTCAGAAACTAAATCATAGCTATTCTGGTTGACGGTGCCAGGAACTCTGTGCAAACTGCTGTACCCAGCAAAAGAGGCTCAGGCCATCTTACCCTACCTCCACCATGTTTGACAGTTGGTGTCACAGACATTTAGTTACTAAAGGGCCACTACCTGGAGTGTTTAAAGGGCAATTTAAAAGGACAATGCTTTTAATAGTAAAATATGGTGTGTTTTGATATTAAAAGCATTAAACACACCAATTAGTAGATAAGCCCCACGTACTGAGAAACCATCCTTTCGCCTACACAAAGGGTGTACAAAAACCCTGCATGATGAACCAAAGATTTAAAAATTTGATTCACTGGTCCGTAAGACCATCTTCTAGCCTTCAGCAGTCCACTAACGGAACTACCAAGTCATATATAGGAACATGATAAAGAGTAACGTCTTCAGCTAAAGCTTACCAGACACTGGGGGTAATTCAGAGTTGATCGTAGCAGCAAATTTGTTAGCAGTTGGTCGAAACCATGTGCACTGCAGGGGGGGGGCAGATATAACATGTGCAGAGAGAGTTAGATTTGGGTGGGGTGTGTACAAACTGAAATCTAAATTGCAGTGTAAAAATAAAGCAGCCAGTATTTACCCTGCACAGAAACAAAATAACCCACCCAAACCTAACTCTCTCTGCATGTGTTATATCTGCACCCCCCTGCAGTGCACATGGTTTTGCACAACAGCTAACAAATGTGCTGCTGCAATCAACTCTGAATTACCCCCAGTGTCTGGTAAGCTTTAGCTGAAGACGTTACTCTTTATCATGTTCCTATATATAAATAAGTGCTGTAGAGAAATGTGGAAGATACTCACACATCGGGGTAGGGTTGCGGACATTTTACCCAAAGGTCCAACTTGACATGACACTCATTACCCTGAGGAGTTAAAGCAAGGGTAACTTCTGGGGGCTGCTGGACCTGAATGAAACACAAAACATAAATTATATACTTGCACTGTACATAACCATTGCGATACAGATATATTCTGCCATTAGAATCACTAGACCTGTACAGTTCATGGACACTTTAATTAGCGTTACGAGAATGTTACATGTGAACACGGTCACATCTCTCTGCTGTCCAATAGTCTGTTAGCTCACTGAATGGTGGCCATTAAACTTGGAAATTGCTCCAATATGAAAAGGTATCATGTGACAGCATCGAATTATGCTATTGGCACTTTTACATATATTTAAAGGACTTTAGACTTTGTAGCAATATTTGGAACCTATGCACTAAAGCACAAATGTAGCATCTGAAATTCCATTAAGCCAAGTGCACTATTTTATTGTATTAACAATCATATCAATTGGTTTTCCTTTTTTCCAATTATTATTAATTAGGATGATGCCCACTAATCCTTTTCCTGGGATCTATTATCACAAAAGATGTCCAAACAGTGATATGACAAAATATGAACCTTTAAGGCATTCTTATATGTCCTTCTGCTTCCAATAAAACATATAAACCCCATTGTGATGCAGTCCAGACGTAGAGAAGATTTAGGGGGATTCAATAAATACCCAGTTAACCACAATTTATTTTTTTCGTGGGAATTCAATCACTACGTTTTTGTGTGAAAACACAGGGATCCGAGAACTTATTGCAGATCCATGTGTTTATCGTGGCTGTGAAAAAACTAGTTATCAGGGATTTTATTCCGCCTGCCGGAGAATTTGTTTCTCCTTCCTCCGCAAGTGAAACAAAATCCCCAATAGTGCCAACTATCAGGGTAAATAAGAATTTACTCACCGGTAATTCTATTTCTCGTAGTCCGTAGTGGATGCTGGGTACTCCGCAAGGACCATGGGAATATAGCTGCTCCGCAGGAGACTGGGCACAACTAAGAAAGATTTAGGACTACCTGGTGTGCACTGGCTCCTCCCTCTATGCCCCTCCTCCAGACCTCAGTTAGGAAACTGTGCCCGGAAGAGCTGACACAATAAGGAAAGGATTTTGAATCCCGGGTAAGACTCATACCAGCCACACCAATCACACCGTACAACTCGTGATATTATACCCAGTTAACAGTATGAATAACAACTGAGCCTCTCAACAGATGGCTCCAAACAATAACCCTTTAGTTAGGCAATAACTATATACAAGTATTGCAGACAATCCGCACTTGGGATGGGCGCCCAGCATCCACTACGGACTACGAGAAATAGAATTACCGGTGAGTAAATTCTTATTTTCTCTGACGTCCTAGTGGATGCTGGGAACTCCGTAAGGACCATGGGGATTATACCAAAGCTCCCAAACGGGCGGGAGAGTGCGGATGACTCTGCAGCACCGAATGAGCAAACTCAAGGTCCTCCTTAGCCAGGGTATCAAACTTGTAGAATTTAGCAAACGTGTTTGAACCTGACCAAGTAGCCGCTCGGCAAAGTTGTAAAGCCGAGACCCCTCGGGCAGCCGCCCAAGAAGAGCCCACTTTCCTCGTGGAATGGGCTTTTATAGATTTAGGATGCGGCAGTCCAGCCGCAGAATGCGCAAGTTGAATCGTACTACAGATCCAGCGAGCAACAGACTGCTTTGAAGCAGGAGCACCCAGCTTGTTGGGCGCATACAGGATAAATAGCGAGTCAGTTTTCCTGACTCCAGCCGTCCTGGAAACATAGATTTTCAGGGCCCTGACTACGTCCAGCAACTTGGAATCCTCCAAGTCCTTAGTAGCCGCAGGCACCACAATAGGTTGGTTCAAATGAAAAGCTGACACCACCTTAGGAAGAAATTGGGGACGAGTCCTCAATTCCACCCTATCCATATGGAAAATCAGATAAGGGCTTTTACATGACAAAGCCGCCAATTCTGACACACGCCTGGCCGAAGCCAAGGCCAACAGCATGGCCACTTTCCACGTGAGATATTTTAGTTCCACGGTTTTAAGTGGCTCAAACCAATGTGACTTAAGGAAATCCAACACCACGTTGAGATCCAAAGGTGCCACTGGAGGCACAAAAGGGGGCTGAATATGCAGCACTCCTTTAACAAACGTCTGAACTTCAGGCAGTGAAGCCAGTTCTTTTTGGAAGAAAATCGACAGAGCCGAAATCTGGACCTTAATGGAACCTAATTTGAGGCCCATAGTCACCCCTGACTGTAGGAAGTGCAGAAATCGACCCAGCTGAAATTCCTCCGTTGGGGCCCTTCTGGCCTCACACCACGCAACATATTTTCGCCATATGCGGTGATAATGGTTTGCGGTCACCTCCTTCCTAGCTTTAATCAGCGTAGGGATGACTTCCTCCGGAATGCCCTTTTCCTTCAGGATCCGGCGTTCAACCGCCATGCCGTCAAAACGCAGTCGCGGTAAGTCTTGGAACAGACAGGGTCCCTGCTGCAGCAGGTCCTGTCTGAGCGGCAGAGGCCATGGGTCCTCTGAGATAATTTCTTGAAGTTCTGGGTACCAAGCTCTTCTTGGCCAATCCGGAACCACAAGTATAGTTCTTACTCCTCTCCTTCGTATTATTCTCAGTACCTTGGGTATGAGAGGCAGAGGAGGGAACACAAACCGACTGGTACACCCACGGTGTCACTAGAGCGTCCACAGCTATCGCCTGAGGGTCCCTTGACCTGGCGCAATATCTTTTTAGCTTTTTGTTGAGGCGGGACGCCATCATGTCCACCTGTGGCCTTTCCCAACGGTGTACAACCATTTGGAAGACTTCTGGATGAAGTCCCCACTCTCCCGGGTGGAGGTCGTGCCTGCTGAGGAAGTCTGCTTCCCAGTTGTCCACTCCCGAAATGAACACTGCTGACAGTGCTAACACATGATTTTTCCGCCCATCGGAGAATCCTTGTGGCTTCTGCCATCGCCATCCTGCTTCTTGTGCCGCCCTGACGGTTTACATGGGCGACCGCCGTGATGTTGTCTGACTGGATCAGCACCGGCTGGTGTTGAAGCAGGGGTCTTGCCTGACTTAGGGCATTGTAAATGGCCCTTAGTTCCAGAATATTTATGTGTAGGGAAGTCTCCTGACTTGTCCATATTCCTTGGAAGTTTCTTCCCTGTGTGACTGCCCCCCAACCTCGAAGGCTGGCATCCGTGGTCACCAGGACCCAGTCCTGTATGCCGAATCTGCGGCCCTCTAGAAGATGAGCACTCTGCAGCCACCACAACAGCGACACCCTGGTCCTTGGAGACAGGGTTATCAGCCGATGCATCTGAAGATGCGATCCGGACCACTTGTCCAACAGATCCCACTGAAAGATCCTTGCATGGAACCTTCCGAATGGAATCGCTTCGTAAGAAGCCACCATCTTTCCCAGGACTCGCGTGCAGTGGTGCACCGACACCTGTTTTGGTTTTAGGAGGTCTCTGACTAGAGATGACAACTCCTTGGCCTTCTCCTCCGGGAGAAACACCTTTTTCTGTTCTGTGTCCAGAACCATCCCCAGGAACAGCAGACGCGTTGTAGGAACCAGCTGCGACTTTGGAATATTCAGGATCCAGCCGTGCTGTTGTAGCACTTCCCGAGCTACTGCTACTCCGATCAACAACTGTTCCCTGGACCTCGCCTTTATAAGGAGATCGTCCAAGTACGGGATAATTAAAACTCCCTTTTTCCGAAGGAGTATCATCATTTCGGCCATTACCTTGGTAAATACCCTCGGTGCCGTGGACAGACCAAACGGCAACGTCTGGAATTGGTAATGACAGTCCTGTACCACAAATCTGAGGTACTCCTGGTGAGGAGGGTAAATGGGGACATGCAGGTAAGCATCCTTGATGTCCAGTGATACCAGGTAATCCCCCTCGTCCAGGCTTGCAATCACCGCCCTGAGCGATTCCATCTTGAACTTGAACCTTCTTATATAAGTGTTCAAGGATTTTAAATTTAAAATGGGTCTCACCTAACCGTCCGGTTTCGGTACCACAAACATTGTGGAATAGTAACCCCGTCCTTGTTGAAGGAGGGGTACCTTGATTATCACCTGCTGAGAATACAGCTTGTGAATCGCCTCCAGCACTGCCTCCCTGTCCGGGGGAGCTGTCGGCAAGGCAGATTTGAGGAAACGGCGAGGGGGAGACGTCTCGAATTCCAGCTTGTACCCCTGAGATACTACTTGTAGAATCCAGGGATCCACCCGTGAGCGAGCCCACTGGTCGCTGAAGTTCTTGAGACGGGCCCCCACCGTACCTGGCTCCGCCTGTGGAGCCCCAGCGTCATGCGGTGGACTTAGAGGAAGCGGGGGAGGACTTTTGTTCCTGGGAACTGGCTGTATGTTGCAGCTTTTTCCCTCTACCTCTGCCTCTGGGCAGAAAGGACGCGCCTCTAACCCGCTTGCCTTTCTGGGGCCGAAAGGACTGTACCTGATAATACGGTGCTTTCTTTGGCTGTGAGGGAACATGGGGTAAAAATGCTGACTTCCCAGCTGTCGCTGTGGAAACGAGGTCCGAGAGACCATCCCCAAACTCCTCACCCTTGTAAGGCAAAACTTCCATGTGCCTTTTAGAATCTGCATCTCCTGTCCACTGCCGAGTCCACAATCCTCTCCTGGCAGAAATGGACATTGCGTTTATTTTAGATGCCAGCCGGCAAATATCCCTCATGTATAAGACAGCGTCTTTAATATGCTCTACGGTTAGCAATATAGTGTCCCTGTCTAGGGTATCAATGTTTTCCGACAGGGAATCTGACCACGCAGCTGCAGCACTGCACATCCATGCTGAAGCAATAGCCGGTCTCAGTATAATTCCCGAGTGTGTATATACAGACTTCAGGATAGCCTCCTGCTTTCTATCCGCAGGCTCCTTTAGGGCGGCCGTGTCCGGAGACGGTAGTGCCACCTTTTTTGACAGACGTGTGAGCGCTTTATCCACCCTAGGGGATGTCTCCCAACGTGACCTGTCCTCTGGCGGGAAAGGGTACGCCATTAATAACTTTTTAGAAATTACCAGTTTCTTATCGGGGGAAGCCCACGCTTCTTCACACACTTCATTTAAATTATCAGATGGGGGAAAAACCACTGGTAGCTTTCTCTCCCCAAACATAATACCCTTTTTTGTGGTACCTGGGGTAATATCAGAAATGTGCAACACATTTTTCATTGCCGTAATCATATAACGAGTGGCTGTATTGGAATGTACACTAGTCTCATCGTCATCGACACTGGAGTCAGTATCCGTGTCGACATCTGTGTCTGCCATCTGAGGTAGTGGGCGTTTTAGAGCCCCTGATGGCTTTTGAGACGCCTGGGCAGGCACGGGCAGAGAAGCCGACTGTCCCACATCTGTTATGTCGTCAAACCTTTTATGTAAGGAGTTGACACTGTCGCGTAATTCCTTCCACATGTCCATCCATTCAGGTGTCGACCCCGCAGGGGGTGACATCACATTTATCGGCACCTGCTCCGCCTCCACATAAGCCTCCTCATCAAACATGTCGACACAGCCGTACCGACACACCGCACACACACAGGGAATGCCCTGACTGAGGACAGGACCCCACAAAGTCCTTTGGGGAGACAGAGAGAGAGTATGCCAGCACACACCAGAGCGCTATATAATGCAGGGATACACACTACACACAGTGATTTTTCCCCTATAGCTGCTATAATACACAGTTTGCGCCTAAATTTAGTGCCCCCCCTCTCTTTTTTACCCTATTGAGCCTGGAAACTGCAGGGGAGAGCCTTGGGAGCGTCCTTCCAGCGGAGCTGAGAGAGGAAATGGCGCCAGTGTGCTGAGGGAGATAGCCCCGCCCCCTTCACGGCGGACTTCTCCCGCTTTTTTCAGGATATTTGTGGCAGGGGATTTTACACATATATAGTCTTACTGACTATATTATGTGTTTATTTGCCAGCTTAGGTACTCTTATTGCAGCCCAGCCCCCCCCCCCCCCCAGCGCCCTGCACCCATCAGTGACCGGAGTGTGTGGTGTGCATGGGGAGCAATGGCGCACAGCTGCAGTGCTGTGCGCTACCTTAATGAAGACCGGAGTCTTCAGCCGCCGATTTCCTGGACGTTCTTCTTGCTTCTGGCTCTGCAAGGGGGACGGCGGCGCGGCTCCGCACCGGACGACCGAGGCTGGGCCTGTGTTCGATCCCTCTGGAGCTAATGGTGTCCAGTAGCCTAAGAAGCCCAAGTTAGCTGCAAGCAGGTAGGTTCGCTTCTTCTCCCCTCAGTCCCTCGTAGCAGTGAGTCTGTTGCCAGCAGATCTCACTGAAAATAAAAAACCTAATTATACTTTCTTTTCTAGGAGCTCAGGAGAGCCCCTAGTGTGCATCCAGCTCGGCCGGGCTGGGGTCTGGAGGAGGGGCATAGAGGGAGGAGCCAGTGCACACCAGGTAGTCCTAAATCTTTCTTAGTTGTGCCCAGTCTCCTGCGGAGCCGCTATTCCCATGGTCCTTACAGAGTTCCCAGCATCCACTAGGACGTCAGAGAAATTGAATTACCCCCTTTGGGCAGTATCCCATTAGCCATGGTAATGTACTGCAGCTGATTACCAACAACAGGGCTATTCAATTAGCCACCGATGCCGGCACTTATCAGGGGTTTCATTTCTTCGGCCTAAGGCAGGCGATCCCAAATCTCTTATAAGTAAGCTTTTATTTACCGCAATCACAGCTGCGAAACACATATGTCCACAGAAATTCACAGATATGTGTTTTCGAGCGAGAAAGGGTATTTGCCGCATAAAAAAAATGAGCTATAAATTGGGTAGCCCGATAATAAATAAGAATTTACTTACCGATAATTCTATTTCTCGGAGTCCGTAGTGGATGCTGGGGTTCCTGAAAGGACCATGGGGAATAGCGGCTCCGCAGGAGACAGGGCACAAAAAGTAAAGCTTTCCGATCAGGTGGTGTGCACTGGCTCCTCCCCCTATGACCCTCCTCCAAGCCTCAGTTAGGTACTGTGCCCGGACGAGCGTACACAATAAGGGAGGAATTTTGAATCCCGGGTAAGACTCATACCAGCCACACCAATCACACCGTACAACTTGTGATCAAACCCAGTTAACAGTATGATAACAGAGGAGCCTCTGAAAGATGGCTCACAACAATAATAACCCGATTTTTGTAACAATAACTATGTACAAGTAATGCAGATAATCCGCACTTGGGATGGGCGCCCAGCATCCACTACGGACTCCGAGAAATAGAATTATCGGTAAGTAAATTCTTATTTTCTCTATCGTCCTAGTGGATGCTGGGGTTCCTGAAAGGACCATGGGGATTATACCAAAGCTCCCAAACGGGCGGGAGAGTGCGGATGACTCTGTAGCACCGAATGAGAGAACTCCAGGTCCTCCTTAGCCAGAGTATCAAATTTGTAAAATTTTACAAACGTGTTCTCCCCTGACCACGTAGCTGCTCGGCAAAGTTGTAATGCCGAGACCCCTCGGGCAGCCGCCCAAGATGAGCCCACCTTCCTTGTGGAGTGGGCCTTTACAGATTTAGGCTGTGGCAGGCCTGCCACAGAATGTGCAAGTTGGATTGTGCTACAGATCCAACGAGCAATCGACTGCTTAGAAGCAGGAGCACCCATCTTGTTGGGTGCATACAATATAAACAACGAGTCAGATTTTCTGACTCCAGCTGTCCTTGCAATATATATTTTTAATGCTCTGACAACGTCCAGTAACTTGGAGTCCTCCAAGTCACTTGTAGCCGCAGGCACTACAATAGGCTGGTTCAGATGAAATGCTGACACCACCTTAGGGAGAAAATGCGGACGAGTCCGCAGTTCTGCCCTGTCCGAATGGAAAATCAGATATGGGCTTTTGTAAGATAAAGCTGCCAGTTCTGACACTCTCCTGGCCGAAGCCAGGGCTAGTAACATGGTCACTTTCCATGTGAGATATTTTAAATCCACCTTTTTTAGTGGTTCAAACCAATGAGATTTTAGAAATTCCAAAACCACATTGAGATCCCACGGTGCCACTGGAGGCACCACAGGAGGCTGTATATGCAGCACTCCCTTAACAAAAGTCTGGACTTCAGGAACTGAAGCCAATTCTTTTTGAAAGAAAATCGACAGGGCCGAAATTTGAACCTTAATAGATCCCAATTTGAGACCCATAGACAATCCTGATTGCAGGAAATTTAGGAATCGACCCAGTTGAAATTCCTCCGTCGGAGCACTCCGATCCTCGCACCACGCAACATATCTTCGCCAAATGCGGTGATAGTGTTGCACGGTTACTTCCTTCCTTGCTTTAATCAAAGTAGGAATGACTTCTTCCGGCATGCCTTTTTCCTTTAGGATCCGGCGTTCAACCGCCATGCCGTCAAACGCAGCCGCGGTAAGTCTTGAAACAGACAGGGACCCTGCTGAAGCAAGTCCCTCCTTAGAGGTAGAGGCCACGGATCTTCCGTGATCATCTCTTGAAGTTCCGGGTACCAAGTCCTTCTTGGCCAATCCGGAACCACTAGTATCGTTCTTACGCCTCTTTGCCGTATAATTCTCAATACTTTTGGTATGAGAGGCAGAGGAGGAAACACATACACCGACTGGTACACCCAAGGCGTTACCAGCGCGTCCACAGCTATTGCCTGCGGATCTCTTGACCTGGCGCAATACCTGTCCAGTTTTTTGTTGAGGCGAGACGCCATCATGTCCACCATTGGTCTTTCCCAACGGGTTACCAGCATGTGGAAGACTTCCGGATGAAGTCCCCACTCTCCCGGGTGAAGGTCGTGTCTGCTGAGGAAGTCTGCTTCCCAGTTGTCCACTCCCGGGATGAACACTGCTGACAGTGCTATCACATGATTCTCTGCCCAGCGAAGAATCCTTGCAGCTTCTGCCATTGCACTCCTGCTTCTTGTGCCGCCCTGTCTGTTTACATGGGCGACTGCCGTGATGTTGTCCGACTGGATCAACACCGGTTTTCCTTGAAGCAGAGGTTCTGCCTGGCTTAGAGCATTGTAGATTGCTCTTAGTTCCAGAATGTTTATGTGAAGAGACGTTTCCAGGCTCGTCCACACTCCCTGGAAGTTTCTTCCTTGTGTGACTGCTCCCCAGCCTCTCAGGCTGGCGTCCGTGGTCACCAGGATCCAATCCTGTATGCCGAATCTGCGGCCCTCCAATAGATGAGCACTCTGCAACCACCACAGAAGAGATACCCTTGTCCTTGGAGACAGGGTTATCCGCTGGTGCATCTGAAGATGCGACCCTGACCATTTGTCCAACAGATCCCTCTGGAAAATTCGTGCATGGAATCTGCCGAATGGAATTGCTTCGTAAGAAGCCACCATTTTTCCCAGGACTCTTGTGCATTGATGTACAGACACCTTTCCTGGTTTTAGGAGGTTCCTGACAAGCTCGGATAACTCCTTGGCTTTTTCCTCCGGGAGAAAAACCTTTTTCTGAACCGTGTCCAGAATCATCCCTAGGAACAGCAGACGAGTTGTCGGCATTAACTGGGATTTTGGAATATTCAGAATCCAGCCGTGCTGTTTTAGCACTTCTTGAGACAGTGCTAATCCCCTCTCTAGCTGTTCTCTGGACCTTGCCCTTATTAGGAGATCGTCCAAGTATGGGATAATTAATACGCCTTTTCTTCGAAGAAGAATCATCATCTCGGCCATTACCTTTGTAAAGACCCGAGGTGCCGTGGACAATCCGAACGGCAGCGTCTGAAACTGATAGTGACAGTTTTGTACAACGAACCTGAGGTACCCCTGGTGTGAGGGGTAAATTGGAACGTGGAGGTACGCATCCTTGATGTCCAAGGACACCATAAAGTCCCCTTCTTCCAGGTTCGCTATCACTGCTCTGAGTGACTCCATTTTGAACTTGAACTTCTTTATGTACAGGTTCAAGGACTTCAGATTTAGAATAGGTCTTACCGAGCCGTCCGGCTTCGGTACCACAAATAGAGTGGAATAATACCCCTTTCCCTGTTGTAGAAGAGGTACCTTGACTATCACCTGCTGAGAGTACAGCTTGTGAATGGCTTCCAAAACCGTCTCCCTTTCTGAGGGGGACGTTGGTAAAGCAGACTTCAGGAAACGGCGAGGCGGATCTGTCTCTAGTTCCAACCTGTACCCCTGAGATATTATCTGCAGGATCCAGGGATCTACCTGCGAGTGAGCCCACTGCGCGCTGAAATTCTTGAGACGACCGCCCACCGCCCCCGAGTCCGCTTGAGAAGCCCCAGCGTCATGCTGAGGCTTTTGTAGAAGCGGGGGAGGGCTTCTGTTCCTGGGAAGGAGCTGCCTGTTGGTGTCTCTTCCCCCTTCCTCTGCCTCGTGGCAGATATGAATATCCCTTTGCTCTCTTGTTTTTAAAGGAACGAAAGGGCTGCGGTTGAAAAGTCGGTGTCTTTTTCTGTTGGGGAGTAGCTTGAGGTAAAAAGGTGGATTTCCCGGCTGTAGCCGTGGCCACCAAATCTGATAGACCGACTCCAAATAACTCCTCCCCTTTATACGGCAAAACTTCCATATGCCGTTTTGAGTCCGCATCGCCTGACCACTGTCGCGTCCATAAACTTCTTCTGGCCGAAATGGACATAGCACTTACCCGTGATGCCAGTGTGCAGATATCCCTCTGTGCATCACGCATATAAAGAAATGCATCCTTTATTTGCTCTAAAGACAGTAAAACATTGTCCCTATCCAGGGTATCAATATTTTCAATCAGGGACTCTGACCAAGCTACTCCAGCACTGCACATCCAGGCTGTCGCTATAGCTGGTCGTAGTATAACACCTGTATGTGTGTATATACTTTTTTGGATATTTTCCATCCTCCTATCTGCTGGATCTTTAAGTGCGGCCGTCTCAGGAGAGGGTAACGCCACTTGTTTAGATAAGCGTGTGAGCGCCTTGTCCACCCTAGGAGGTGTTTCCCAGCGCGCCCTAACCTCTGACGGGAAAGGGTATAAAGCTAATAACTTCTTTGAAATTAGCATCTTTTTATCGGGGGCAACCCACGCTTCATCACATACATCATTTAGTTCTTCTGATTCAGGAAAAACTATAGGTAGTTTTTTCACACCCCACATAATACCCTGTTTAGTGGTACCTGTAGTATCAGCTAAATGTAACGCCTCCTTCATTGCCAAAATCATATAACGTGTGGCCCTACTGGAAAATACGGTTGATTAGTCACCGTCGCCACTGGAATCAGTGCCTGTGTCTGGGTCTGTGTCGACCGACTGAGGCAAAGGGCGTTTTACAGCCCCTGACGGTGTTTGAGGCGCCTGGACAGGCACTAACTGATTGTCCGGCCGTCTCATGTCGTCAAACGACTGCTTTAGCGTGTTGACACTATCCCGTAATTCCATAAATAAAGGCATCCATTCTGGTGTCGACCCCCTAGGAGGTGACATCCCCATATTTGGCAATTGCTCCGCCTCCACACCAATATCGTCCTCATACATGTCGACACACACGTACCGACACACAGCAGACACACAGGGAATGCTCTTAACGAAGACAGGACCCCACTAGCCCTTTGGGGAGACAGAGGGAGAGTTTGCCAGCACACACCAAAAGCGCTATATATGACAGGGATAGCCTTATAATAAGTGCTCCCTGTATAGCTGCTTTTATAATATAATTTTTGCCACTATTTTGCCCCCCCTCTCTTGTTTTACCCTGTTTCTGTAGTGCAGTGCAGGGGAGAGACCTGGGAGCCGTCCTGACCAGCGGAGCTGTGTAAGGAAAATGGCGCTGTGTGCTGAGGAGATAGGCCCCGCCCCTTTTCCGGCGGGCTCGTCTCCCGCTCTTTAGTGTATTCTGGCAGGGGTTAAATATCTCCATATAGCCCCCGGAGGCTATATGTGAGGTATTTTTTAGCCAAATAGGTTTTCATTTGCCTCCCAGGGCGCTCCCCTCCCAGCGCCCTGCACCCTCAGTGACTGCCGTGTGAAGTGTGCTGAGAGGAAAATGGCGCACAGCTGCAGTGCTGTGCGCTACCTTTAGAAGACTGAGGAGTCTTCTGCCGCCGATTCTGGACCTCTTCATGTTTCAGCATCTGCAAGGGGGCCGGCGGCGAGGCTCCGGTGACCATCCAGGCTGTACCTGTGATCGTCCCTCTGGAGCTGATGTCCAGTAGCCAAGAAGCCAATCCATCCTGCACGCAGGTGAGTTCACTTCTTCTCCCCTAAGTCCCTCGTTGCAGTGATCCTGTTGCCAGCAGGACTCCCTGTAAAATAAAAAACCTAAGCTAAACTTTCTCTAAGCAGCTCTTTAGGAGAGCCACCTAGATTGCACCCTTCTCGGCCGGGCACAAAAATCTAACTGAGGCTTGGAGGAGGGTCATAGGGGGAGGAGCCAGTGCACACCACCTGATCGGAAAGCTTTACTTTTTGTGCCCTGTCTCCTGCGGAGCCGCTATTCCCCATGGTCCTTTCAGGAACCCCAGCATCCACTAGGACGATAGAGAAACCATTTTATCGCGCTGACTTAACACAGACTGAAACATTACCACATCTGCCTAACTAATGGTCTATTAAGGAAACCACCCTGAATGACCAGAGACTGCAAGCAAAAACAGGCTCCGGAACTTGATTACCGAACGAAGACCCAACTCCCCTCATGGGGGTCAACACTTCATCACTGGTGTAACGCCACAGCCAACCAGATGTAGGTACAGGAGGCAGATAGATTCCCGAGGAACGGGATCCTGGTGGTCAATATACCAATGCCAGGATCCCAAGGAAGGACGCAAACCTGGCATTCGGACAGCGGGACGTGCTGCTGTCCTGCCGCACGGGGGGGGGGGGTGTTAGGGTAGGTTTAGGCAGCAGAAGGTGGGTTAGGGTGCGGCCACATGAAGGTTAGGGACCAAGGATAGAAGGTTAGGGTTAGGCACATAGAAGGGGAGGTTAGGGTTAGGGACCAGGGACGGAAGGTTAGGGTTAGGCACCACCAGGGAGGGTTAGGGACCAGGGACGGAAGGTTAGTGTTAGGGACCAGGGATGGAAGGTTAGGGTTAGCCACCACCAGGGAGGGTTAGGGACCAGAGATGGAAGGTTAGGGTTAGGCACCACCAGGGAGGGTTAGGGACCAGGGATGGAAGGTTAGGGTTAGGCACATAGCAGGGGAGGTTAGGGTTAGGGACCAGGGACGGCAGGTTAGGGTTAGGCACCACCAGGGAGGGTTAGGGACCAGGGACGGATGGTTAGGGTAAGGCACCACCAGGGAGGGTTAGGGACCAGGGACGGAAGGTTACAGTTAGCCACCACCAGGGAGGGTTAGGGACCAGGGACGGAAGGTTAGGGTTAGGCACCACCAGGGAGGGTTAGGGACCAGGGATGGAAGGTTAGGGTTAGCCACCACCAGGGAGGGTTAGGGACCAGGGACGGAAGGTTAGGGTTAGGCACCACCAGGGAGGGTTAGGGACCAGGGACGGAAGGTTAGGGTTAGGCACCACCAGGGAGGGTTAGGGACCAGGGACGGAAGGTTAGGGTAAGGCACCACCAGAGAGGGTTAGGGACCAGGGACGAAAGGATAGAGTTAGCCACCACCAGGGAGGGTTAGGCACCCACATGGGAGGGTTATGGCAGGGAAAAGGTGAGGGTTAGGGGGCTTAATGGGGGGCTGTTGGGATTATGATGGACAGAATGCCGTTGTTGGTATATACATCCTGTCCATTGATACCTCATACTGAACCCGTAGGTACAGTAAGCTCACACAAGTTACAATGGTTGGTCTACCTCAACATTTGAGGGCAGGGGTAAGAAAAATGCATGTAGATCAAGGCGACAGTGGTTCAGTTGGCCCTGGATGTATCTATGGTAAGGAAATTAGCCTGAGAGGAAATAATGTCCCTGAATATATCTACATATTTCAAGCAAGAAATCTAGCGAACAGCCATTGTGTGCGTCATGCTAGCAGGCATTCTGCACAGGATGGTGTCACCAATACATCCCACATACCATGACAGGCTAATAATGGGAAAATATAAATGTTCTGGCTGTGGAAACAGTAAAATGATCTTAGCGTCAGTTAATAAAGAGCAATTATAGAAGTCATAAAATTTGCTTAACAGTCTGTCACTTTGAAGTTCATGTTTTACGAGACAGTAAATAATTACTCATAATAAGAGCAATAATAAATAAGACATTGTTACCTAGTACACAATAAGTATTAATATTATGGTATAAAGTATAATGTAATTCAGGTCTAGACTTGTGTGCCAATAAATCCATCTGTTTAATGATGCACTATATCGTTTTTTTCTCTTACAAAGAACAAATCTCTATATATCTGTTTCAGTCCATTGGTTTTCACGTCTAATCCCCGACATATTTCCAGAGAACGTTTGCTTAATTTTCACAAGGAATTCTTTCTTGACATTTCACCCAAAAAACATAGGGGGTAGGGACAAACAGCAGATTATTGTAATACATGGGATCGGATGTAATTCCGCGCCCGTTCGGCGGCCGTGCGGGATGCCGGCCGGACTGGGAAGTTTTTTAAAGGGGCAATCACTTACAAAGCATGGAGTTTGGTCAGCATCCCGCATTACATCCAGCCCATGGAAACAGATATGTTATGACTTTTAGCTACACACACAAAAAAACAACAACACAATTATCACTAATTCTTCTTCTGGGATTTATTTTGTATACAGTAGTCCTTAAGCTAGGCTGTTTAAGCAGGGTGCTACGTCCTGCCCAATTTTTAAATGCCAAAATGTGCCCTGCCTTTTTATTATTACAATTTATTTATAAGTGTTTTGTAGCGCCGTACATACAACACATATTAGAACAATACAGGGTATACAGAACTTAACATCACAGAAAACTAAAACAGAACACAGGTAACAATTAGCAGCACAGTTCTCAGTACACAATACAGCGGAGATGTATGAAGTGATCGGTGTACTACTTGGGGGCGGGCAGCCATTGAAAGAGATGAACAGTCATGAGCAGGAGGAAATGCCGGTATAGACAGTCACTGAGTGGGAGAGAACTGTAATTGAGGTGTAAGAGAAGAGGTCTGTGAAAACAGGAGGGAAGAGGGCCCTGCTCTAAGGAGCTTACAATCTAGGGCGAGGGGAAGACAGGTGACATGAAGGTGGCCAAGTGGCAGGAAGTGAGGCAGAGATGGCCAATGCATGCTGCTGGGAGAGCGGCCTCAAGACTGGGTTATGCGGAAGGGTACGTTTTGATGAACAGGTGGGTTTTCAGTGCCCGTTTGAAGCTTTGCAACGTCAGGGAGAGTCTAAAGCCACAAACACGCGGGGGAGATGTGTGCTGAGCGATCTAGCATAGACCACTCAGCACACATCTCTCCCCCCGCTCAGCACACAGCGCGATGTGTGCTGAGCAAGTGGGGACGGTTGGGGGTGTGAAATGAACGATGTGCCAATCTAGCACTGGTAATAGCGACGCGCGGTGCCGCACATCGCTATGGGGCATACACACGGAGACATCCGTGCTTACTTTCTAAGCAATCTATCAGTTACAGAGAGAAAAGGGCCCTAATTTGCACACCTTAATTAGGTAGTGAGGTGCTACTCTGCTTGAGACTTAGTAATGTATACAGAGTAGTTAGTGTTAAGGACTTACCCAATGAGAGGCTACCTTGATGCGGTGGGTAAGCTCATAGCCCTGGACAGGAATATGCTAAGTGCCTCTGGTTACTACAGGTTGAGCTAGTGTGAGATAGTGCACCTGCTACCTTTTCCCACTGTATACATTTCTAAGTCTCAAGCAGAGTAGCACCTCACTACCTAATTAAGTGTGCAAATTAGGGCCCTTTTCCCTCTGTAACTGATGTATTCATACATTTTTGAAGGTAGGAGACACCTTCACCCTAATTTAGCACCCTGCCCCACCCACCCCTCTGATTTTAAATAGTCCAACACTCTAGCCTTTACATTTGGAATGAGCACACTGAGGTAAGACTCCTACATTCTGTTTAATATGGCAGTCCATAATGGGGGGAATTCTCTGGGGTGCGGGGCTCCCTGTGCCTGCCGTGGCTGGGTGTCCCTGGGGCATCGCAATTTAACACTATTTCATCACTCCATGGCACTTATAGTTTGTTTTATATATATATATACATGTAACACCTTCACATAATTTTCTTTTACTCCTCACATTATTCACACATGCAGCAGCAGCTGCTCCTACCTCTTTAACCCTATATTTTTATCACTCCTGCGATGCCCTGGGGTTGTCTGGCTGGGTGGCTCTGGGGTGTCCTGCCCCCCGGACCTGAACCCCTATAGTTAGTGTTAGGGACTTACCCAATGAGAGGCTACCTGGATGCGGTGGGTAAGCTCATAGCCCTGGCCAGGAATATGCTAAGTGCCTCTGGTTACTACAGGTTGAGCTAGTGTGAGATAGTGCACCTGCTACCTTTTCCCACTGTATACATTTCTAAGCAATCTAGTCAGATCTCTCCGTGTGTACCCCCCTTTATAGAGCAAGGGGGCTTGTTCCAGTGAAGAGGGGCAGCACAAGCAAGAACTTGGATTGGCACATGGGATGTAGTGACCAGGGTAGACGAGGCGCATCGTTCATGGGCCGACCGGAGTGTGCGGGTGGGAGTATGAAGGGAGAGGAGGTTGGAGATGTAGGGAGCAATGAAATTAGAGATGGCCTTGTATGTGAGGGTGAGGAGTTTGAAGAGGATTCTGTCGGGGAATGGGAACCAGTGTAGGTTTTGTCAAAGCGGAGCGGCAAATGTGGAGCGGCGGGAGAGTAAGATAAGTCTAGCTTCAGAGTTGAGAACAGATCAGAGTGGAGCGAGGTGGGAGAGTGGGAGGCCAGTGAGGAGAACATTGCAGTAGTCAAGCCGCGAGATGACCACTGAGTGGTTAAGTTTAGTTGCACTATGGGAGATGAATGGCCTGATGGGAGCGATGTTGCGTAGCTGGAATCGACAGGATTGAGCCAGAGATTGGATGTGAGGGGTGCAGGAGAGGGAGGAGTCAAGAGTGATGCCCAGGCAGCGGAGTTGGGGAACGGAGAGATGATGGTGTTGTCAACCGTGATAGAGATATTGGGGGGTGAAAGACTCTGGATGGGGGAAAGATGATGAGTTCGGTTGTCCAAGTTGTGCTTCAGGGAGCGCTCAGACATCCAGGAGGAGATGGCAGTGAGGCAACTGGATGGCCGATAGCGTATAGAGGGCGAGAGATTAGGAGAGCAGAGGTATAGTTGTGGTTCATCCGCGCCCCGCTGAAACAGCCTGCCTAGTGCCATTCTGCCGCTGCGTGAAAAGATGCCGTGCACTATTCACATAAAGGGGAGAGCTTGGGGGAAGCCGCGCACCCCCAAAATGAGACGCCAACAATAGCAACACCGAGGGGGGGCCACAATAGTGTTATCAGCGGTGCTGCACTCCCCTCCACGGCCAGCCCCCTTTTCAGGCCCGCACAATAGCACCCTGCCCTTCCCACATTCTAGCGGTAACACTAATACAATAAATTTTATTTCTGAAATCATTAACTTATACAGCCTTTAGAATAAGAGTGGGATTGGTCTCTGAAGAGGAATTTCTTGAGAAACCAGTTAATAACACAAAAAGCAAAAACAGGGCCATTTCTAAAGGAAATTAAAAAAAAAAAACGGTAACTGAGCCAGGAATTTAGGGGCCAGTCCCAAACCTGTTAGCATGAAATAAAAAATAAAAAATGAAAACTAGACATCAATGCATTGTGAGGAGTAGCTGATTCCGCTTTCCCATGCAAAGTATCTGAAGGAAGAATCTGGTGAAATCACTGGGACCAAGTACAACAAAGCATAAACATGGTCACAGGAAATCCCGCTCTAGCAGTTCATAGGACCCCCACAGTAATAGAGTCTAGGAAGAATGGTGAAGGTACCCAGATGAAAGCTCGACAATGTATAGAATGTAGCTGGATGAAAGATTGACAGTGCATAGGTTGACACCATATGGTCGACAGGTATAAAAGAGTCGACAAATAAAAGGTTGACAGGTTCAAAAGGTAAACACAGGGAAAAAAATGGCTGACATGTTTTTAACGTTAACATTTTTAAGGTTTGAGTTGAGCTGGCGGAAGGGATGGTTAGGGTTAGGTACCAGGTGGAAGATTAGGGTTGGGCTGCTGGAGGGGATGGTTAGGTACCAGATGGAAGATTAGGGTTGGGCTCCTGGAGGGGATGGTTAGGTACCAGATGGAAGATTAGGGTTGGGCTACTAGAGGGGATGATTGGGATTAGGCTACAAGAGGTTATGGTTAGGGTGGGGGTGGGGGGACGGGACAATTAGGTTTAGATTTGGACCAAAATAACAAAACAAATCTGTTAACCATTTTTTGTGTTAACTATGTTCACGTCAACCTTTAAAACCTGATGACCTTAAGTACTGTGGACCTTTCATCTGTCAACTATATGGCATCGACCTATACATTGCTGATCTCTTAATGAATACCTGTGTTGAAAGGAGTGCGCTATTGTGCACACTCCATTGTTCCTGTTTTGCAGGAAGGAGTCATGATCTATATCAAGATGGCCATCGAAATTTCTACGGAGTATGTACACGGGCCATCTTGTTCTTTACTGTGTGAGACAGTGACATGGTGGGAGACGGAAGTCTTCTACTTGGTTCCAGAGAGACCTGAGATTATCTGCAACCCACAAATCTGTTCCAGCATTCCTGCACCGCTACCAGTGTGCAGTATACACTCACTAGCTGGTGATCTGTATGAGACCCCGCTCTGCGCAAGCTCCGATCCATCCCCAGTGCACACAGGGGGGAAGCCAGAACTTTGTAGGCCTCATAAAATTTTTAAGGGGCCCCAGGTGCAATGATTCTAGACAGACACCTCTGCACAGCAGTTGGTAATTTTGTGCCCCACCGTAGTGCCCTAGTTTATGCTATGCCCCACCGTAGTGCCCTAGTTTATGCTATGCCCCACCTTAGTGCCCTAGTTTATGCTATGCCCCACCGTAGTGCCCTAGTTTATGCTATGCCCTACAGTAGTGCCCTAGTTTATGCTATGCCCCACAGTAGTGCCCTAGTTTATGCTATGCCCCACAGTAGTGCCCTTGATAATGCTATGCTCCACAGTAGTGCCCTAGATAATGCTATGCCCCACAGTAGTGCCCTAGATAATGCTATGCCCCACAGTAGTGCCCTAGTTTATGCTATGCCCCACAGTAGTGCCCTAGATAATGCTATGCCCCACAGTAGTGCCCTAGTTTATGCTATGCCCCACAGTAGTGCCCTAGTTTATGCTATGCCCCACAGTAGTGCCCTAGTTTACATTATGTCACATTGTAGGGCTGCCAGTACACATAACGCAACACAGTACCCCCAGTTCATATTATGCCGCACTATGGTGCCTCCACATCGTATTGTGCCACGTTCAATGCCCCAGTTCATATTATGTAACATGATAATGCCCTCCAGCTCATTTTATACCACATTACAATGAGTAGATCCAGAGGCATACCTAGATATATCGTAGACCCAAAGGCAAAAGTTTGTAAGGGTCCTTATGGACCACCCAGTAACAGCGAGTACAGCTGTACCTGCTTTCTATTAATAAACCAACACTAGTGGGTATGTAACTGGGCTGCTCATAGTCCGAGTCACCCACTGGTGTGTGCATATATAACTGTGCAATATCCACACCTGCGCACACATAGGGGGTTATTCAGAGTTGATTGCAGTTTTTGCCGAATTAGCAAAACTGCTATCATTCCGATTCTGCTCACATGCTGGAGGCCGCCCGTGATGCGATTGCAATTCAAGTACGATCACATCACGGAAACCCCAAATAGCGTCTTACCCCTGACATGTTTCCAATCGCAGAAGACGTCATCGGCCAACCCCCCGAAAATAGCCATGAGATGCCCGTGTTTCCTTCTCCTCCCCCCCCCCCCCCCCCCCCCCAAATGCCACGTCACCACCCCTCGAACGCTCATCTCCTGTCAATCACTATGAGATTGCATCCTTCCGGGATGCCATTGCATAGTGAAGGGTCGCTCATGCACACTACAGCCACTCGGGACGCAGCTGTGCATGAAAACGCAGCGGTTACGTCCTACTCTGAATAAGGCCCAGAATCTCCAACACATAGAAGGTATGACGCTAACATGGCGCCTGGCTGCAACTGCCATGGTTACGGTCCTGTGATACTTTCAGGGCTGTTTCTAGCCAATTTGGCTCCCAGTGCGAGATTTCAAAATGCGCCCCCCCCCCCCCACCCAATGACATAAAAAAAAATGCGCCCCCCACCTAGATATAAAAAAAAAAACATGGGCGTGATCTCATTAAAATGGGCATGGCCTCATCTGATATCACTGCCACCACAGGGGAGGGGGGGGGGGGGGGGGGGGGGGGGGGGGGGGGGGGAGTCCTTATTTTACACATTACGCAGGCAAGAGTCCCCATTTTACACATTACGGCAGGCAAGAGTCCCCATTTTACACATTACGGTAGGCACGTGTCCCCATTTTACACATTACGCAGGCAAGAGTCCCCAATTTACACAGTGCGGCATGGAAAGGGTCCCCATTTTACACAGTGCGGCAGGCAAGAGTCCCCATTTTACACAGTGCGGCAGGCAAGTGTCCCCAATATACACAGTGCAGCAGGCAAGTGTCCCCAATTTACACAGTGCAGCAGGCAAGTGTCCCCAATTTACACAGTGCAGCAGGCAAGTGTCCCCAATTTACACAGTGCAGCAGGCAAGTGTCCCCATTTACACAGTGCGGCAGGCAAGTGTCCCCAATTTACACAGTGCGGCAGGCAAGTGTCCCCAATTTACACAGTGCGGCAGGCAAGTGTCCCCAATTTACACAGTGCGGCAGGCAAGTGTCCCCAATTTACACAGTGCAGCAGGCAAGTGTCCCCAATTTACACAGTGCAGCAGGCAAGTGTCCCCAATTTACACAGTGCAGCAGGCAAGTGTCCCCAATTTACACAGTGCAGCAGGCAAGTGTCCCCAATTTACACAGTGCAGCAGGCAAGTGTCCCCAATTTACACAGTGCAGCAGGCAAGTGTCCCCAATTTACACAGTGCAGCAGGCAAGTGTCCCCATTTACACAGTGCAGCAGGCAAGTGTCCCCAATTTACACAGTGCAGCAGGCAAGTGTCCCCAATTTACACAGTGCAGCAGGCAAGTGTCCCCAATTTACACAGTGCAGCAGGCAAGTGTCCCCAATTTACACAGTACTGCAGGCAAGTGTCAAGTGGGGGGGAAGGAAGAGAGAGAGACAACTTACATATGAAGGATCTTCCCGCTCTTTGGGTCGGCCGCCTCTCCTTCCGCGCGCCTCCTCCTTCCAGCTTCCTCGCGCCACCTCCTTCCAGCCCTCCTCCGTCTTCCCGAGTACACCTGCTCGGGGGGCGGAGTTTCGCGGAATGACGCGATTGCGTCGTGATGTTACGACGCAGCCGCGTCGTTCCGCAAAACTCCGCCCCCCGAGCAGGAGTACTCGGGAAGACGGAGGACAGGGAAACAGGGACCAGCAAAGTGCCGCGGCGGGCGCCCCGCACGGCACGCCCGCCGCAAGAAACGGCACTGGATACTTTCATAGATACGCCTCCTCCTGGAGACAGGTAACAGTGGATGTCCACATCAGAGATTCCCTTGACACGTTCTCTTGAACGGCCGATATATCGCGGGTCCGTCGGCCAGTGTGTACGGGCGATATATCTGTGAATTCCGTAGTTCACAGACATATTGCGTCGGCCCCGCAGCACAGCCGACGACCAATACATCTACCGATATATTGGCGTCGCTTTGTGTGTACGGGCGGACATGCTGCGGCAGCCGGCGGTGATTGACAGCTGAACTGGGCGGGCATGTGTACACGCCCGCCCACTTCATGACGTCAGTCCCCGACGGATCAGGCAGTGTGTACGCTCAACACACTGCCCGATCCGTCCATAGATATACCTGCCGATCAATTGATAGGCAGATATATCTACCAGTGTGTACCCACCTTAAGACAAATTTGCAGAAAAAGAGACGCCTGATGCTTGGAACCGGAGATATTTGGCGCAACTACAACAATGACTGAGGACACATCTGTAGCAACAATACAGGAATTGTAGTTTTCACATATGCCAATATGAAAAACAGGGTGACACCTATGTCCCCATGTCTGTGTTTTGTAGGAATAGAAATAATGTTACTTCTTTACCAAATATTTACAAACTGTCAATCATGTAACTCTGCTGACTTCCAGATAGAGCTGTGGGCAGACATACGATAGATAGATAGATAGATAGATAGATAGATAGATAGATAGATAGATAGATAGATAGATAGCATGAGCCCAGTCACCCTTTAATCTACCTTCCAGGCAGAACTTTTACGCAGATCTGTAAAGTCCTCCCCATAGATGGCCTCCAGAACCTGCAGCTCGTTCTCCTGCCGGTGGCAGTGGGTCTCTAGGGGATCGGGCTGCAGGGGGCTCCCCGCGCAGATAGGGTCAGTGGTAAGTGCGGCATGTCCACGGCTGCCGGCCATAGTAGACCGGACACATCACTGCCTATCTCGCCTGCACAGAGCGGCCAACCCGCTGAGGGCACGGCCCACGTTTGGCGAGCTGCTTTCCGCCATTTTTGTTATGGTCGCGCGCACACACTGGAGTCAGAGCTGGGGCGGCCATTCTTGTTGAGGGAATCGTGCGCGCTATCAGTTGTTCGAAGCCGCAGCCGCCATGTTTAGTATGGTAATACATCGCATTTGTTACAATGAAGTAGTAGTCAGTAAATAAGTCACCTTTATTATGTGTACCTGCAGACCTTCCAGCATGAGACCTTCCATCAGGTGCAAAGTGCTCTGCACCCTCCAGACCTTCTATCAGGTACACAATGCTCTGCACCTGGACTTCCCAATTAATGTATGATTGCCACCTGTGCTGAGCTAGTTAAGTGATGAGAGAGCTCTGTCAGCACACGTGACAGCAATCATACATTAATAGGGAAGCCCAAGTGCAGAGCATTGTGTACCTGATGGAAGGTCTGGAGGGTGCAGAGCACTTTGCACCTGGTACCCCTTTCACATTGCCAATGCCGAATCCCACCCGGGAATTGGAAACGGGTCCTTCCCGGGTGGGATTCGGCATTGGACCCTAACTGCAGGCTTCCCACCCGGCAATTTGCCGGGTCGGTTGCCATAGCGGCGGAGGGACGGAGGCGGCAACGGGGACGGAGGCGGCGCTGGGAGATGAGCTCATCTCCGCGCCACCGCCCCCTATGTAGTGAACGGGTCCCGGGTCGCTGCCACTGACGCGGTATTCAACCCGGGAATAACACTGCTTTATACCCAGGTTGAATTACTGGGTCAGGCGACCTGGGAATTCGACCATGGCCCTTTCACATCGTACACCGACCCGTGTCGGCCCAGCAATATATCGGGTGGATACCGGGTTATTTGTGCGGTGTGAAAGGGGTATGATGGAGGGTCTGCACATGTTACTGTATATTTGCTTAACCTTCAACTAAAGACATTTCCCAAATAAAATAATCAGCATTCCTCCTCACGATCACTAGGGCAGTGGGCCTTACTAAAAGGAGATGTATCAAACCGAGAGATAAAGTGGAGAAGTTGCCCATGGCAACCAATCAGTTTGTAGCTATAATAAGCGTCAGCTGCAGCGCCGGTCACATAGTGCAAGGGGCAGCCGCTTACCACATATAAACATACATGCTATGATGTATGTAATGTATGTGCTGGCTGGTTCCCCCGGGGGTCGGCAGCGCTGTGTGCATCAGGCGCAGTGCGGCACCCGGGACTCAGCATAAGGCTTCACACTCCTTCTAAGCCCGCCTCATGTATGTTTATATGTGCTACGCAATCCCCTCCTGCACTATGCGGTCGGCACTAAGCCGCCACTGGCTATAATTTATCTAGTGCAGTCTATAAAAAGAGAGTTATAAGCTGATTGGTTGCTACTATGGGCAACTTTTTCACGTTATCTCTCTGGAAGGTTTGATACATCTCCCCCATCAGGTGCAGCAGAGTTCGGAAGGATTCGGCAGTCGTTGCCCTCATCACCCTATGTACTCAGCATAGGTAGGTGCATTTCTCCCAACTGTCCCACTTTGGGTGGTTCAGTCCTGATTGCAGTGCTTCGTCCTGATTGGGCTTGGAAGGTCTGCTACGGTCAGTGCAGGTAACGGGTGCCACACATACCCAGCCCAGTGCCAGATTTCCTACTAGCTAGGGGTGGCACCTCCCAGTGGCGGCACAGCAGGTCTCTCCCCCCCCATGATGCTGGCTCTCTGCATGTGGAACTCACACCCTGCAAAGCTGGCCAGCAAGTAAGATCCAGCTGGGTCCAATTGTAAACAAGAGAAAAGAAAGATAAGACCCTTGTTTGGCGCACTCATTAGTAGAAACAAAATGTATGATTATATTCATTTTTTTTCAACAAAACTTTTATTCAGATGATTTAAAATGTATTTCCCCTTCTGGTGTGTACACTTGACAGTGTGTACTTGGAGAACGGTATAAAGCTTAATATACAATAATAGTTATTTCAATTTACTAATATCATTTTATAATACTTTTAAAGGCTCAATTGCCTAATATGCAGCAGGAATAATATTACAGTCCTAAAGAGAACTTGTTACCCAGCGCAACCTGGAGGAAACGAGCGATGCTTATTCAATATCCTATCTCGGATTTTAGCACAATGACATGCACCCTGCACTCAGGTTGTTGTACACATTAATACAAAAAGTTCAACACTGTAATGGCACAAATTTTCCACCTTCCCATCAAGATAGATTTGGCAAGAATCCTGTAACTAATAGGAACACTATTGCATAGTTTTTCTATATCAATTACTGGCATTTCCCTCGACACGCCCCCTTAATTTTCTTATATTTCTGTAATTTGTTTCTATCTTTCACTTTTTACTGTGCATTATGGAAGCCAAATGGAGAGGGAATTCAAAAGCCACTTCAAAGCAGAAAAACTGATTTTTAATTTAACATCTAGGCCCCTTTTCCAAAATTGAAGAACAAGTATTAGGAAAGGGTTTATTGTTTGTTCTAACTTCTAAACACGATGAATTCCAATGGTAATTGGATATGTACAGAATGAGTCGCAAATTACAGCAAAGGGAATTTTTCCAACATAAGACTGACAAACGTGAATACCCGAATTCCATACAACAATTTTGCAGTACCAATACAAAATCACGGTTTGATCCTCCATCCACGAACGCATCGTTGAAGACCTACAGCCATCTGTTAAATGAATCTATGACTAAATATTCTAAGGCTTTTAACAGTAGTCATTTCAATTTATCGAGGATGGACAGACAGGCTTTATAGAATTTGAGTAGAGACTCAACTATTACTATTCGACCAGGAGACAAGGGGGGCAGGATCATAATACAGGACTTGGGTACATATAAGCAAGAAATATACAGACAACTTTCAGATGTCAAAGTATACCAACGATTGAATTCCAACCCTACACTAAAGTATCAACAAGAATTAAAACAACTGTTGTTCTCATCTCATCTTTGCAATCTGGATTGATTGATCAAAAACTCTTGGCTCTTGGATGCTTTGTACCAACCATTTCCAATTACACCGGTACTCTATACCCTACCCAAGGTCCATAAGGATCCTGCCAACCCCCCGGGATGGCCGATTATTTTGGTGAGGGGGTCACTTTATCAAAAGGTATCTCAATTCTTGTATGTCTTGCTCCAACCTCTGGTGTCTACTCAACCATCTTACCTTAAGGATACTACTTAATTTCTGAAATTATTAGGAAACCAAACCAACATACCAGCCGATACCATTATGTGTGTCCTTGATGTAAAGAGCCTATATACATGCATCCCCCATGAGGCAGTCTTGGAAGCCATGCTGAATTCATACAAGATGCAGGCGAGGAACTTGGTTTTAACAAAGACCTGTTTTTGAACTTCTTGGAGTTAACACTCAATAGGAACTATTTTCTGTTTGATGGAGCCCATTATTTGCAAGTCTCGGGGTGCGCCATGGGGTCGGCCGTGGCCCAGGCATATGCCAACACTTTCATCTTTCAACAGTAAAGATTACTATTCTTCCAAAATCCAGAATGGGGCAAACACATCAGCCTGTACACAAGATATATAGACGATCTGTTTATCTCGTGGCTAGGGGGACCCCAGTGTTTTGAAGACATGATGGTGAGCATTAACAACTCAGTCGCCCATCAAATTTACGTATCGGTGGAGTTATATCAATGACTTTCTGGACGTTTCGGTCCGATTGACCGACGACAAGTGAAGCACAGGAGTATTTTATAAGGAGACTGACAGAAACACTCTGCTCTGCTAGTAGCCAACATCCTCCACCATTAAAACAAGGTTTGCCACTCTTCCAAATGGTAAGAGTGGCCAGGATCATGAGTGACGTTTCTCGTCTCCCTCAGGAGTTAGATAAAGTAATCCATAAATTCTGTTGCAGAGGTTACCGGTCTAGTGATTTGGAGGCCAGTAAACAAAAGGTACTGGCTTTAAATAGAGTTGACCTGTTAAACCCTAGAACTCCAGAAAAGGCAAATAACGTATTCACGATGACTACAACTTTTGACAGCTCCAGTTCTGTCATCCCGCGGGCTAGTAGGGCCCTATGGCCTATCGTATCAAGTGACAAGGACCTACATGCCTCAAGGTCGATGGCATGTTACCGTAGAGGACACAATATACAGGATATGCTTGTTCATACTGATGTGACCGATTACAAGCTACACAATGTTGCGGTAAAGAAACCATGGTGCTATAGATGTCCATCGTGTACCATATGCAGCTATCTACTGACCGATGCAGAATTCCACCACCCTCATTCGGGCAGAAATTAAAAAATCCGACATGTCTTGTCATGTAACACCAGATTTGTGATTTATATCATAATTTGCCCATGTGGTTTCCTGTACGTTTAAAGAAAGAATGGCGCTACATCGGTCTGCAATTAAAGCTGCAAAAGAGGGGAAACCGAATGACCAGCCTGTTCTGGTCTACTTTAAAGAACATGGACACCACTGTTCCTCACTGAGGTACAGCATCGCATCCCTCACAGGTTTCTATGGGGGATGCGATGGTGCCAGATTTATCAGTTTCCAGAATGTGAAGCTGAAGATGGTGGTACCCCATTGTAGCCTATGGGCTACACACAGCAAACCCTCCTGGGCAGAGGCCTCTCCAGAAATGGCCAATGTGCATGTGTGGTCAGTAGGACCACACAAATGCAGTAGAGTAGCCCCACCTCCACACTGAGCACATCGCAGGGACAGGCTCCTTTCAGAATCCCTGTCCCTGCAGGTGCTCCATCCTGCTGATAGAAACACATATTGCAGTGCAATCCTGGGTGCTAATATCGTTCCCAGATCGCACTGAATATGAGAATAATGATAAATGGGCCCTATAGTCTGCGAGTTGCCAGCACCGGTGCGATTTCGGCCACTTAACCACTATATTTAAAACTTTTATGGCAGCTTTAAATCTATCAGCAAAATCTCCCAAATCATGGCGGTGCCTGCAAGTTGCAGATTATTTCATTTGGGACTATAAGTAACCGTGCAGATTGTCTCTGCATGCATCTACTGTGTACAGAGGCTTCAGACCCACATTGACCACCTGGGATGCTATTATAGACGTTTACAATGCATTTTTAACAAATTTGATTTAGAAAACTTAGTCAACAGTATGTATTAAGGGCCCAATTCAGACCTGTTGCACCGCAATGCGCAGGAGCGATGCCAAAAAATCATTTGATGGTGAGTGAGTTGCGAACGGATTTGCAGACGTCCGCTGCCTGGCGAAGTTTTCGCACGGCGTACAGATGCATTCGCACACTTGCACGTGGCGGGTTTTCACTCTCTATGGGCAGTAGCTATCCGATTTCAGTCCTCTGCAAATTTGCATAGGAGCAATCAGGTCTGGATTAGGCCCTATCTTAGGACAGGATGTATCAAAGTTGAACACGTAGGAACCCTTCCACTTCCTATGGGTCTGCGATGTGGCCATATGCAGCAAGCTCTGTAAAGCATAGCTTCCTGGAGCTTCTGCCTGATAGGCCTATAGAAGCCTATAGACTGCTTTGGGCAAGAAGCTATCGGAGAGGCTGATGGCCTCTATGTGCATCAGGACTCCTGAGTCATAACCCAGAAGTCAGTTCTTCATTGGGTCAGCTTTATATAACATGAGATGTACTGGCGGGTAAGTATTCCTGCATACCGGCATTAAAAAAACGAGAATGTGGATGCAAACAGGCCTGAGATGTATAACAATGTATTTGTGATACTTGATACACCCTGCCCTTATTAATTATGGTGATTATTATTGCCACTCATTTTAAATGGTCCGGTGAATAAAAAATGTTGCCCTATGTCAGGTGGGGTGGAGGGTGAGTTTGACCTTTTCTTTTACTTTTCAATCTGTTTTCTCTGCTTTTCTTGGCGGAGGCCATTGATAAACAGCATAACGTTCTGTAGCCTGAGCTCCATGGTTAAAAAAAAACAGTAAGGGGCACATTCAATTAGCCACAAGACTTACCACGCAGCTGCAGCTTCTGGGTTTAACGACAGGAGCTATGTAATTATTTGGCAATTCACAACCCACCGATTATGGGATTTAACTCATAACTCCCAGGTTAAGTGCCCGGATCTATGGAATTCCCCACTGGGTAGCGGACAATAATTAAACAGCTCTGTCCAGAGCTGCAGCCGTGTGGTAAGTCCTGTGGTTAATTGAATCTGCCCCTTACTGCAGTGGTTCCCAAAGGCGGTCCTCAAGGCACCCCAACAGTCCAGGTTTTAGGGATATCCCTGGTTGTGTAGTATAATCAAACTGACCGAGGTGCTAATTAAGTCACCTGTGCCTAAGCATGGCTATCCTTAAAACCTGGACTGTTGACGTGCCTTGAGGACCACGTTTAGGAACCAGTGACTTAATGTGATGAGAAAAGTGATTGTTCGTTATGTTTTGAGAGACTTTCTACCATCAGCAAAGTTTTATAATAATAATTGTTATTAATAATAATAATAATAATAATATATAAACTTAACAATAAAACACAATTTGTTATATTTGTTCTTTAAAACTTTATTCGTGATTTGCAATTTTAGTAAACAAAAAAAATGGGGAACCACCAATAATTTCCTTTTTTCCATCTCAAACGTAATAGCCATTACTGGGGATTAGCACCACTTGGAGTTCAGTTGTAGAAACAAGATAACAATATTACAATATAATTTCAAAGCTGCAGTTCTTGTTAAGGAACCTTCAAGAAATGTCAGCGACATTGATACAAACAACAGTGCTAAGTGGTAACATGCATAAGTGAACTACTCCAGGCTTCACAAATCAGACCCTCAAGAGGCCATGTTTTAGGACATTTTCTGCTGGGGGCAGATCAGAGATAGTTATTAATAGATAAAGTCAAACAGATCACACCTTCTCCATACTAGTAGAGCTACATCCATCCAATACCATAGCCCTTCTGTTCCACAGGCGTATTCTGTTCACCCTGAGCTCGCCCTAGGGCAACTGCATTACGGCTTTACTGGTGTACTGCCCCGGCTAAACTCCCAACCTGCCACTGTCCTCCGGTGGTCATATGTGGTAATGAGGTTTTCAAAGTCGGAACATAGTATACCTAGGCATCTGCTAAGAGCATGGTGTGCACTGGATGGCCTGTATTACTCTAACCCTTTTATTTTTCGGAAAGATGGGGGGGTCTTTAGCAGTTTCTTACATAGGGCCGCATGGGATCTGTATCTGTGTCTAAATGTTTGTGAGCTGAAAGACAAAGGAATCCAGCATAATGGTTTGAAATGACCACATCTAGATTGGACCGGCACCGCTGAGCAAACTGCATGAGGTTCTTCATCTTCTCCAGAGCACGGACGCTAAATATGCCAGGTAACCAGAAGACATCTTGGCTGATCATAAGAACCCTTACCCTGCTGGATATAGGTCACATAATATGGAAAACTGTCTAGATAAACTGGCATACGAATAGAGATAAATCCTAATAATTTCATCTGTTAGGGGTTCTTCAGAACTAGCGTTGGGAATCCCTAAGCTATGCCACTCACCACTATAACTACAGCCACCAGCACATACTGAGCACAATGAAGTGAAATATATGTATGAAACAGCTCACAATCTGCTCCCAACTGTCATTTTTTCAAACACATGACAGTTAGGAGCTGACCACATGACAGTTGGGAGCTGATTAGCTGGAGCACCATTTATCATACACAACCAGTTTTATCATTCACAACGAGTTTTATCACTCGTTGATAAATGAGCCCCCATAATACTAAAACGAATAATCCCAAAAAAGTGACAGACTGAGCAACAATGAACTATAGAATTTGCAAAATGTATGTAAACGGGTATGGGACTAGAAACCATTGTTTCTAGACAGTGGCGGAACAGCCCCTGTTGCAGGGAGTTGCCCCACCACCGCCTGCACCCACTGTCAGTTCAGAGCAAGCCCAGTGAAACCTGAAACATGACCTCAGTGCACAACATACAGAGCTGAGGTCACAGAAGGGTGGAGTACACCCCCTCTTTTTTTGCACTTGCTCCATTTAAACACATTGGGAAGCCTATGCTTCTAATACAAATAAAAAAACAAATGACAATAGGTCAGGTTACCTAGGGTATGAGGACTTCTGACATCACTCTAGACCAGATTTTCTAAAATTCTACTGTTACAGGTCAGAGTTTAAGGATATCCGTGGTTGAGCACATGTGACTTACATAGTTCCTCAGACAATTTGATTGACCCCTCGGGACTCAAGTATGGATATACTTAAAACCTGGACTGTAATGGTGGAGTTTAGGATAATCTGCTGGAGACTAAATAGTATTACAAAGACTTAAGGGCCGAGTCAGACCTGTTCGCTATTGTGCGAAACCGCACAATGGGCAATTAGAGAACGACTGCGCATGCATATGCACCGCAATGCGCAGGCACGATGCCAAACAGCGACAGAATGGTGCGCAAATTTTGATCAATAGGCGTGCGCAAGGTGATTGACAGGAAGTGGGGGCTTTGGAGGGGTGGTAACGGGCCATTTTCTGGGAGTGTCACGAAAAACGCAGGCGTTCCCAAGCGTTTTCAGGGAGGGTGCGTGACGTCAGCTCCGGCCCCGATCAGCCTGTTTCTGTCGTACTGTAGGGAGTAAGTCCTGGGTTACGCACAGACTTGAAAAATTATTTGATGGTGAGTGAGTTGCGAGATGTCCGCTGTCTGCATTCGCACACTTGCGCGGGGCGGGTTTTCACTCTCTATGGGTGGCGGCTATCTAGTCGCAGAGGAACGATCAGGTCTGAATTAGGCCCTATGTTAGTAAATATGGATGGACGGTGACCATTTCCAGCCACAATGATGCCATAAATTATCTCATCACTTGGTGTTAGGTGGCTTATAGAAGTATATAGAGCAAGATGCAAATGTAAAAGTCAGATAAGCCGTACAATCTGATAGTGATGCATGTTTTAAACAATGTGTAGCTCTTTACAGTTATCTGCAGTGATTGGGCAGTATTGTGATTTTAATTCAACTAATAGCAGTAATGAGTAAGCCTCTCGAACAGTGGCGGAACTGCCGTTGCGGCAGGTGTGCGGACATTGTAGGCTTCACTGGGCTTGCGCCCAAGTACATGCTCAGAACAACCCAGGACTTGGAAAAGTGGATTTTAATTCAACTAATAGTTGACTATAGTTTCTAACCACACTTGACTGCTAAATGCTGATTTTGTATTTTTTTTGCAATGGGTTATATTATATTACTGTGCCATACAGACTGTACATTTGCACTTACTAAAATTAAAGGTATGCAAAGCCATTTTGCTAGTCATTTTCAATGAAGTATTCTCCATGATCACTGATGAAAGAGCTCCACCTATTGGCCCAATTGTACGAAATAATTTTACACAGCAGAATGTCTTCTAAACTAAGCATCTCTTCAATTAAAAAAATACTTACAAAAAGTACATTTTAGTATAATATCAACATCGTTGTCGCACCATCCCTGATCTTCAACATTAGTAATATCTTGCCCGTTACACAACTTTTCCTTGGACGGTTATTGTAATACTGCTGGTGAGATAGGAGCTATATACAGCTAATAATACATATATAAAATAATAATACAGGTAGACCAGTTATTTCATTTCCTTTTTTTTTTTTTATAGTGACGCCATGATTTGTTGTGCACCATTTAAACTGGAGTCTGCTCATAGCTGAGCGTGGCATTGTTTGAGCAGGCTTATGATATACTGTGGGGTCTATTTACTAAGCCTTGGATGGAGATAAAGTGTGCAGAGATAAAGGACCAGCCAATCAGCTCCTATTTACCATGTTACAGACTGGGGGGCAGATGTATTAACCTGGAGAAGGCATAAGGAAGTGATAAACCAGTGATATGTGCAAGGTGATAAAGGCACCAGCCAATCAGCTCCTAACTGTTCATTTACATATTGGAGCTGATTGGCTGGTGCCTTTATTACCTTGCACATATCACTGGTTTATCACTTCCTTATGCCTTCTCCAGGTTAATACACCTGTCCCTGGGTTTGAAAAATGACAGGAGCTGATTGGCTGGTACTTTATCTCCATCCACTTTTTACTCCATTAAGGCTTAGTAAATAGACCCCACAGTTTTTCAGTTCACTAGAAACTGAGGCCTAACTTTTTGACATCAGAGGTTTCTAGTGAACTGATTGGCCGCATATTGGTTCAGCTAACAAAAACGGGAGCCTCCGCTGTGTCTAGGCAACTGGTTCGCTGTAACACTTTAGCAGGCTTCCTTTTGACAATTTGGTTTGCTTGAAGGTGCTTAGAACAGAGTGTATGGTCCCCCTGCCAGGAACTGCAGCGATCAGGTGTTTTGCTTTAGTCAAGAATCAGACCATACTTTTTTCAATGGATCTGATTTCTGTAGATGTTATTTTTTTGAAGGGAAGAAGCTGAATCTTTTCTTCTTCTTGTCTGGCTTGCCATCTGAGGCAGACGTGGAAGGGGGAGGCAGGCTTTTAGACTTCGGCTTTTGATTGGATGTCTCCGCAATTGATGTTCTAAGTTGATCAATCCATGCTTGACGTTCAGCCTGTGAAAATAATAATAATAATTATAACAATTAAAAATGGACATTGACAATTTGATATAAACTCTTAAAACTTGATATGCTTTTAAAAATAGCAAACATTTAAAGGTTTTCTAAACACTGCACACCCTGCACCCATTCTCTTTTATACTTACCCTCCGGAGTCCTGCGGCGCAGCACCAGCGCTGCAGAAATCAGTGGCGCGGCGACATTTTCCTGGTGTTTTGCGCATGCGCAGTAGGAAAATCACTGGGAAAATGGCCGCCATGCCAATTTCGTGGAGATTTGCGCATGGATTCTAGGCTCTGGGACAGCGCTAGGGTCCCCTAGGGACCCTAGTGCCCAGAGCTACAGCGCATCCGGCTAGAGAGGAGGGGACCCAGACGTAGCCTGCACACAGGTCTCCTCCTCTCTAGATACGCCCCTGGAAACTATGATTTACTGACTGTAAGTACTGTGCATATACCTGTGTCTGTGATAGGGGCATTAGGTCCTCCCACTCCTAGAGAGGGAATCTAATATGTTTAGATAGTGCCCAGATGAACTAGGATTTATTTTTATGTTTTATTTTTGTACTAGCCATGGCTAGACTGCATGAAACCCTGGACTGGTGCGCTGTTTCCTGGCTGTTGTATGTTTGGAGGTGGCCATCTACCCCAGAAGAGGGCACCCCTGTCCTTATCTCCTCACAACGCTAATGCAAGTGCAATTTTTTTTATCTTCGCAACTGCTATCCGGAACTGAAGTTGTCGCCCAGAAACGAAAAGAGACACTCACCGGAGCTATCGCGACTCATTCACAATTTTGTACACTTATAGGCTATATGCAAGAACAAGGAACATAGGAACATAAGTGTAGACCTATGGATACGCAGACTGGAATCAGCAGTAGCGACGCAGGCGCCATGTTTCTGTACAGAAGAGCTTGCAGCTGACGGCAGATACAGGCCCCGAAAATGACCATGACACACCTGCGTTTTTCCAACCACTCCCCGTTACCTCCCCAAACGGTTAATCACTGTGCGGTGAAAACCTCACCACGAGTAGGATCGCAGCGGTACCTTGATGCATGTGCATTACGAACACGCAGCCTGCTGGTAATCGCTCTGTTTACGTGGAACATCAGCTTTGCGTCTATCTCTGGGTCAGGCCCTGTATTTGTAATTGGGGTTGTAACCAGTTCCCCATACTTTGTAAGGAACACTGCACTCTTTGGTGACAGCAGCTGCGTTCTTCTATATTCAGATGGAGAAACTGCATCTGCCATAGGCTTGGAGCAAGTGTACATGGTGCACGTTATGATGCGCCAAAGGGTGGCATGTCAGGAATCACCAGCGGTGTTACTGTGTGCTGAGGCGCAGAATACGGGCATCTCAGCCCTTGCACATACAGGCGCACACTGGTACGCCAGGAGAAGGCTGACGCTATCATTTGCATATTATTGCTCCAGGCTGGCTGAATCAAGCCCAAATCCAAGCACTGATCTGCAGGTGTTGAAACTGGTGAAGCAAGGGGTGGCTCGCACCCCCCTAAATATTTGAGAGGAGCCAGTCAATGTACTGAGTCATGGGGCACAGTGCAGTTGTCATCTAGGCTTACCATCCCTTTCCAGATGCTCAACTTCCTCCCTCCACACAGCCCTTCTTCTCCCGCCTCAAGGGACCTCCCCCCCTCCCCCCCCCCCCACCCCTTCCACCCCCTGCACCAATCTCCAACCCTTACAGTGTGTGACTAGTTACTGTGGGCTGGCCCCTCCTCTGAAATCAGCCCTGTGCCCTTCTCACCTCCCACTACAAATGCTCCTCCCCTCTTACCCATCAGCTACCCCTTCGTCTTTTTCTTCTCCCTCCCTGTGCCCCCCCTTAGATAGATAGATAGATAGATAGATAGATAGATAGCGATAAAGAAAGAAAGAAAGAAAGAAAGAAAGAAAGAAAGAAAGAAAGAAAGAAAGAAAGAAAGGAGATTCTGGGCGGAATGTATTAACATACATCGCCGCCCTTCGCCGGTTACCGCAGCGATGTTGATCGCATATGTACTAACGTCATCGCGATGCGGTGACGGAGGCCCCCCCGCGATACCTGTTAGGTGGTCTGCAGGGGGTCTCCGTCACCTCCCAGGGGTCCCCACACAGGCTAGATGCCGGTAAGCAGCAGCAGGCTGCCCCCGGCGCCTCCTCCTTCCCCCTGCAGCCGGAAGGACGTCCAGCTGCGTTGCCTGGGGAGGCGGAGACTACCTTGCGGGTCCAGGGCAGCCTGGAGGAAGGTAAGAAGGGGGGGAGGGGGGTCGGCGTCTGCGGCAGTGTCGACGGTGTCGGCGGGTTGCGGCGGTCGGCGAAAAGAAGCCCATAGGCTTCTATAGGTAGAGATGGCGATACCCTGGACGCCAAAAACGCGGCAGTAGGGTGTTAGTAAATATGAAAATGCGGTAAAACCCCCGTTTTTGGGCGTTTTACCGCATTTTTGCTTTAGTACATCCTGCCCAA
Source organism: Pseudophryne corroboree (assembly GCF_028390025.1). Classification (NCBI taxonomy): domain Eukaryota; kingdom Metazoa; phylum Chordata; class Amphibia; order Anura; family Myobatrachidae; genus Pseudophryne; species Pseudophryne corroboree. The sequence goes on from NC_086455.1 coordinate 23,349,950, forward strand.
AAAGAGATATCTATTGTATCTCTGCCAGGTAGGTAAGTCCAGCTGCCTCTGAGGGGGCGACATGCAGCAATTTTGGGGTGCCAAAATTACATTATACCCTGCCCCTCCAACCTAAAAATGTTGTGCCCCCCCCCCCCTGCTCTCTGTAAATACACCCTCCCCACCTCGTGATCTCATTTTAACAATTGTAACAATTAAATACATTTTTGAAAATTGCAACTAAACTAGACAGAGAAAACACTGTTTGGCCTTGCCCTGCTGCAGCTTATACATACCTCATCCTTCCCCTGGAAGAGCCACTCATTGCCGTCACCCAGCCTGGAAAGGAAAGTACTTTAGTTATCGTTCTGTTCTGAATAAACCATGGAGAGCAGTGGAACAAGAATAAGGGGCCCATTTATCGACCAATATTTGTGGCTATTGGGTGTTTCAGGCATAGCGAAAAATATTAAGTATTACCAAAATGTATGATGGAGGGATAGCAGCGGCTATCTCCAAAACCTGCTGCGGCCCCTCCGTTCCCGCTACCCCATATTTTTTTTATGGGGGATGCGATGCTGCCAGATTTACCAATATACGGATTGCAAAGCATTATTATTATTATTATTATTTATATTTTAGATGGAACAGCAGACAGCAACAAGTAAAAAAAATATTTTTCCATGTTACTTCCCAGGAACATATTACAAATTAAATGCATTCTACATACTGTGAACAAATACCTCCCAACTGTCCCGATTTTCGCGGGACAGTCCCGCTTTTTTGGGACTGTCCCACCCGCAGGCCACATTGTCCCGTAATGGTGGTAGAAGTGAGGGGGGGGGGGGGTTTGGGGGGAGTTGGGAGGCTCCTGTCATTCACCGCTCTGCTGTAGAGCAGCGGTGAACAGACACTGGGCCTAATTCTGAGTTGATCGCAGCAGCAAATTTGTTAGCAGTTGGGCAAAACCATGTGCAGTGCAGGTGGGGCAGATGTAACATGTGCAGAGAGAGTTAGATTTGGGTGGGGTGTGTTCAAACTGAAATCTAAGTTGCAGTGTAAAAATAAAGCAGCCAGTATTTACCCTGCACAGAAACAAAATAACCCACCCAAATCTAACTCTCTCTGCAAATGTTACATCTGCCTCCCCTGCAGTGCACATGGTTTTGCCCAGTTGCTAACAAACTTGCTGCTGCAATCAACTCAGAATTACCCCCACTGTGCGCATGCACACAGCATCTATTCACAGGAGACAGAGGGACTGGGAGCAAGCCTGCCACGGAGCGCTGGACATACCCCCACTGTGATGAGAACAGTAGGCGTGGCAGGCGTTTGCGGCATTGCCACAAAGCCACACCTCTTTTACCGAAGCCACACCCCTTTTTTGGCCGGTTATGGCGAGCCGAGCAGAAGTGTCCCTCTTCTGAAAACATTGAAAGTTGGGAGGTATGCAAATATGAGTTGAGCCTATGGATTTCAGTGCAGTTGTGATGGAGAATATAGAGGGCTACACGTAATAGTCTGCGAGAAGCCGGAGCGGCGGGACTTGGTGCAAAAATGCCCATATTTTTAAAGCGCCAATCATTTACAAGACAAAACCAGGTTGGTTTTGCCTTGTACTGTAAATGATTGACACTTTAAAATTCTGGGTATTCTCGCACCAAGTCCCGCCCCTCCGGCTTCTCGCAGACATTTAGCCCGGAGAGTGAAAAGAAGGGTGAGTAATAGACTTTGGGTGTCCCTATTCTAAATGTTCTAATGATTAGGGTCTTGTCCACAGTAGTATTATAATAATATTTAATATACTAGTGTGTAATAATTGCAGCAGCTCACCTAAGCCTGAACACATGCTTCTTCTTCTTAGAATCTGCTACAGCCTCACAAGCCACATTGCCTAAGAAAAGCGCATCTGCACCATGGAAAGTCTCTTGTAGAGCAAAGGCTTTGGTATTTTCGTAGAAATATAACTCATTGTTTGCTAGCACACAGTAGACATTGTTCCAAGACCTGCATAGAAGGAAGACACAGTTATCCTTTAAAGAACAGAATGTCTAGTTTTAAGCTGGTCAGAAGTTATGCTTGTTTATAATTACAGTGCCCCAATATATAGGCCAATGGTATGACAGTTCCCTAGGACACCATTCTCAGCAGTGCCAGAGCAGGGTAACATGCCACCCTGTGCTGGCCCCTCCCCCTAAACACATAACGTTGTGATGTCACGCCAACTGGCCGGAGCTGTCGGGAACAAAAAGTAGAGTACTGCCTGAAGCATCTAAAGGGCACTCTGGTCAGCTCTGCAGCTGGGTTACTGGCTGCAGGATGCCGCTGCAATAGGGTTACCACCTCATCCATTTAATTCCGGACCAGGTTCTGTGGCTGACTAAAACCAGGTGAAATGGAGTCTTGAAGTCAGCCAGCCCCAGAACCTGCGTAATTAATATGTGTCCGGAATTAAAGGGATGAAGTGGTAACCCTACGCTGCAAGCAGAGGCGGAACTACCACCAGTGCAACCAGTGCGTTGCACTGGGGCCCGCCACTGTCCAGAGGCCCAAAGCATGTAATTAGTCAAACTGACTCATTACATGCCGCTGTGTGCTGCGGGCAACCGCTGCCCGCAGCACACAGCCACCCGGACAGCAGAGAAGAACAGCGCAACGGCACGAGGGGGGGGGGGGAGAAGGAGGAGGAGGAGGGAGGTGGAGGAGGGAGCTGCAGCAGCGCTGTTTCATTGGCTGAGGCGCTGCTGCTGTCCCTCTGCTTCACTATAGGCTTTCTTCCGCCGCTGTGAAGCGCATCCCAGCATTCACAGCGGCGGAGAACAGCCTATAGTGAAGCAGAGGGACAGCAGCAGCGCCTCCACCAATAACACAGCGCTGCTGCGGCTCCCTCCTCCACCTCCCTCCTCCTCCTTCTCTCCTGCCCAGGATCTCTGCCAGAAGCTGCACCGAGGAGCCTGAGCCAGCAGAGAGGGTAAGTATAATTCTTTCTTTCTCTTTCTTTCTTTCTTCATGTGCAAAAAGGGGGACTGTCTGCCGTGATGTGTAAAAAAGGGGGAATCTGCCTGACGTAATGTGTAAAATTTGAATAATGGAGACTACTGTGCACCGTTTTATGAATTGGTATTATTTTGTGGCCACACCCCTTCCCCACGAAGCCACGCCCCCATGTATTTTTGCACGCGCCTACGGCGCACACTGCCACTGTTTTGCATGCAGGGGCGGGGCTCCGATGCCATTTCTTGCACACAGTGCTAAAATGTCTAGTTACGGCACTGTTGCTAGGTATCCATTTCTCTGGCCCTGAGCAGGTCCCCCTCACCAGATCCTCTCCAGGGGTGAGGGAGTGGACTTGGATGGGATGGGGGGGGCAAAGCATTTTGTCGCACCTGGGCCCCCCGCTTGCTAGTTCCGCCACTGGCTGCAAGCATCCTGCAAGCCAAATTGAGATGCTGGGGGCATGCAAAGCTAGCATCTGTGCAGTGGCAACTTGCGAGTGGTGGGTCCAGGTGCAAACACAGGGTCACAGGGTCGTACTGGCCCACAGGGGTAACCCCCTCCTCTAGGGGTCAGATTTTGCCCATATTTTACACATTATGCATATGCTACATTATACTGCACAGGACTATGTTGTACTTTCTACTGTGTATTACTGTTATTAATCTGGCACATTATCATGCATGCACTAGCAGTATTTACTACTGTATACATATTTATCAAGGGGCCTAGAACATGCACTACTGGTTAGCCAAGTCTCTAACCATGGGCCCCTACTGCTGCATTTTCCCGGTGGGCCCTTCATATCCTAGCCCGACATTGCCCCTCCTCTGCCCCACAGGGAAAAGCAGTGTGTGACAAGGTGGTAGGGAGATGCATAGTACCAGGGCCGTCTTTTCATATGGTCTCATTGGGCAGTTGCATAAGGGCCCCAGGAGTATAAGGGCCCTAGGCTGATAGCTGAGAGTCTCCTTTTTCCAGGGGTAACAGATTTTTGAAAATCGGTCCAGGGGAACTGGAGATATCTGACTTCTAAGCAGTGGTCCCCATCCAAGCCTGTTAATTGCTCTTCCCAGCCAGATATCTTGGGTTCTGTCTGACTTAAGAGTTTTTTTGAGGGTATATTCCAAAATCCAAAAACTGGGACTCTCCCCTTTCAGTGTCTCTACTATGCCAAGAACCAGAGTTATCAGCCTTCCAGCAGCCGGTCCCTGCTCCAGCTCCACACGCCTGGTATGCAGTTTTATATTTTCGTTGGTGGATTGCTCTGTCTCCTGAACTCTGATCCCCAAGTCCCCAGTATCTCCTGAAAGGTGGGACTCTCTAGGTTTTTATCCCAATGAAAGCTAAGAAATCTGTTTCCAGGAACTGGAGATATCTGCAGTCAAGCAAGCTACCCTCCCACCGGCAAGTGGTGAATATTAAGCCCACTTCACTATCCACTCGTCCCCTTCATTCAGCCCAATGCCCCCTTCTACAGTTTAGTGTTCTCCCTCCCACCCCATCTCCCACCATCTGTGCAGTAAAGGAGTAATAAGAAGAAATTACGGCTCCAGGTCCTACATGCTGAGCGGAAGATAGAATCCCCCCTACTGATTAATTCAATTATTTATCAGTTTAATTTCTACAAAATTCTAACTGGAAGACCAAGGACTTCCATTTCCACTTTGCATGTGCAGAAGCCCTCTGCTGAACTTTTATTGTTTTTGCAACAGTGCTGACAGAAAATCTCTTCTATTATCACATAATGATAAATAGAACCCTGACCACCGTATTGAGGAAGCGTTTAGAAAAACTTCCAACTGTGAACATAAACATACAGTAAGTCAGTAGGAAATAGGTAAGTACTCTGCAGCCAAGGGGATATTGTCATCTTACATTCTGGAGCAACCACCTACCTGTTTTGAGCTTTTTTTGGTGATCCTTCTAAGTCATGTCTTCTTAGTAAATACCCCTCCATCTGGACACTAACGGGACTAGCTACTCCTGCTGGGAGAGTAGAAACCTCTTCCGTCAAAATCGTAGTTGGTCGTATTAGACTATATTCAGTCCGCCCAGTGTGTTCTGCCTCACGCTCATCTTCCGTGCGCTTCCATTGCTCTGTGTCTTGTGTTTCTTCAATAATGTCCTCTGCGCTGGGCAATTCAAAGTCTTTTACTTCTGTTGCCTTTAATATTACAATATAAACAATAAAAATGATTGCCAGATGAACATTGCATCAATTGTAAAATATGGGATTCTGGGCCACATTTTCCTAATTTTACCGAAATAGGTCATTTCTACATAAATCTACAGTTGTTTCTTCAAAATGTCAAAGAACGGGGAGTTTACAATTATTTCATATCGGGACAAGCCCATTCATATTATAAGGAAAGGTGAAAGGAATAACTCACAGGAACCATTTCAATTTAAATTCTACATTCAGACCTGAAGGAGACAGTGTTTTCATGTCATATAAGTATTTCATTTCTGTTTTTGCTAGTAGTGTATTAGTGTCTTTTTTTCTCCAATTCCCTTCTATTTTCTTAATCCCTATAACTGCCGTAATGGAGTCCAATGAGCATTGATGTTCTTCCCGTTGTATAACTCCGGTTATGGCTTAAAGAACTACTACACATTGAAAATTTCTTTCTGTTTCCTTCCTTTATGTACCATCTGATTGGAGAAAATTCCACGAGACATCTGTCAGAGAGACTTTGAGATTTTCTGAAAACAAACTGGTCTTGAAACTCTACATATTCATTGAATCTAGTGTTTAAGCGCATTTTGTATATCATTTTTGCACTGTGGTATTGTTTGTTTTCCGGTTGATAACGCCGGAACATATACATATTTGCAGCTGTAACACTTCCAGCGCAGGGAAGCATTACCTTTTTTTCAGGACTGCAGCACTTATCCCCGATACCGGGATTGGTTGAAAGCCGGAAAGGTCCGGACTCTGAAACGTCAGACCGGACCAGCTCCTTGCAGTGACATTTGCCGCTGTGTGACAGCTGTCACACAGCAAACGGTGAAGGAAGATGTGCACAGTGGCCAAGGTCGCTGAAGGTAGCTGGTCCGGTCCAGTTTTCACCTAACCCCAGCAAAACCTGCTGCAATCCCTCCATTCCCACCAGCAGCAACCCCCATTGGTTTCTATGGGGATGCGATGCTGTGAGATTGACCAAGCTCTACAATGTGAAGCATTCCCGAGCTTGGCCCCCGCAGCCAGGGCTGCCATCAGGGGGGGACTGACAGTACTGGAGTCCCGGGCCCAGACAGAAATGGGCCTAGTCTGGCTCCTACAATTAATAGAATGAAATAGAATCTCCCCTTATTATTCCTCTCTCTATCCCACCTATTCCTTCTGTTTCTGTCTACCATGTCCCTCTATTCCCTCTCTTTATTCTCTCACTCTTGCTCTCACTTCATCCCTCCCCTCCATGGGAATCATGACGGGGAGGCAGGGGGGCCCTGCCTATATGCCAGTCCCGGGTCCTACAGTTTATGATGGCAGTCCTGCCCGCAACTAACGCCATCTGAAGATGGCATTAGAAAGTCACCAGGGATCTGAAGATCAAAGTCGCTAAATATCTGTGGTCCTCATTGTAAAGACACTAGATATTTACCTAAAAGATATCAAAGGGTCTACACTCTCTTGTTAGTAAAATAATAGAGAATTCTCATAAGGCCATGTATTGTCTTTTGCTTCTCTCAAAAGCAGCAAGGAGAAGAGGGCACCATTCTTTCTAGAAATGTAGTCCTGTAAAATCTAGTAGCTTGTGACTGACGTGGATGTGCTTCGTAAAAGAAGAAACAAGGATGACTGCATCCAACACAAATTTGCAGATAAAGCAACATAGGGGGTAAATCAGACCTGATCGCTGGGCTGCTAATTTTGCTGTCCTGCGTTCAGATAGTCGCCGCCCAAGGGGAGTGTAAATTCGCAGTGCAAGTGTGCAAATGGATGTGCACGCCGAGCTGCGAAAATCCACTGTGTGAGGTCTCTGTGCAGCCCAGGACTTACTCCTACAGTGTGATGAGAACAGGCTGATCGGGGCCGGAGCTGACGTCACACACCCTCCCTGAAAACGCTTGGGCACGCCTGCAATTTTCCGGACACTCCCAGTAAACGGGCAGTTACCGCCCACAAACGGCCTCTTCCTGACAATAAGCTTGCGAACGCCCGTGCGATCGGAATTTTCGTGCCAGCCTGTTGCTGGTCGGCGATGACTGTTGTTGTTTGGCGACGCGCGCATTGCGGTGCATACGCATGCGCAGTCTATTTCTGATCACCCGCTGTGCGAAAACGCACAGCAGCGATCAGATCTGAATCCCCCCATAGCCAATAACACCTGCAGGAAGGCAAGAGTGATATATTCATTGGAGAATTCATCTAGTGAGCTTCATCTTCTCACCTGGGCAGGGTCCTCAGATGTCTGGCTGTCTGGCTGTATGAGCTCTCTTTCTTCTTTTGGCCGGACACTAGGTAGAACAGCAGGTAAATAGCGGACTCATCAATAATATTCAGGTGACTAGTGAACATATATTTATTTGCCTTTCACAGTTGTGTCTATGTAACAACATTTATTCAAACAATACAACAAAAATGACCGCTAACTTAGGCGCCCATTTATCAAGCCTTGGAGAGTGATAAATAGCACGGTGATAAAGTGCCAGCCAATCAGCTCCTAACTGCCATGTTACAGGCTGTGTTTGAAAAAACACAGTTAGGAGCTGATTGGCTGGCACGTTATCCAAGGCTTGATAAATCTGGGCATTAATTTGTCATCCACTCACATTCACTACCGACACCCGATCCCAGCAGCCCCCAGACACACAGTCTTTCCTGGGGCACTGAAATGGGGGGGGGGGGGGGGAGGGGGGGTTACTAATTGCCTGAACCCGGGTTTGTTAGAGGGGCCCAGCCTGGGTCATCTGCTGAGGGGGACATGGTCCACCAATATGGCTGTCTGTGCCTCCTGTACAGTTGTGAAGAGGTGGGGACATTAGGTGGGGGCAGTGTGCACTGAAAAGGAAGTCTCTCCCTATAGGTGCCGGTTGCTGTGGGAGGGGCCCTACCAACTGTATGTCACTTTCACCCTCCCTCGCTTCCGCCACCCCATGCAGCACCCTGACAGTGGAAAGGAGGACCTTGGCACATGCCTTCTGGGCTCCCTGCTTATTCTTGCTCTGCGGAGGCATATAGCAGAACCTGGAGCAATGAAAAAGGTCAGTGTGCCCCCGGAGGTGACTGCCTTCCATTGTCTCCCGTGTTTACACCCCTGCCCAAGGGCATATCTGTAATGATTGCAGGTTTGTGCCATGCACACAGACCCCAGGGTCAAAGGGGTCCCATGATACACACCCTGCAGCACAGAACAAGGTCTGATCGGGCTTAGGCCAGCGACTATTTTTCTGATGGCTGGAATTATGGCGCTTGCGTAGAAGACAGCACGTACTCAGGCAGTGAGCCATTGCTATCTTCTGCAGGTGTGCCAGTGCTACTTTCCAGGGGAAGAGGAACCACGCAATAACTTCCCAGATACCCCATCATTTGTTAATATGAGACTCATAGGCTAACACAGGGGGGGTTTCTGGTTGCCCAGAAACCCCCCTCCTCTTGGAATGTGGCTCAAATTATGACAACAATAGCAATGGTATATAATACGATTACTAGAGCGGCCGCCACATCATGCACTTTAAGGGACCTAGCAGAGCTGCTGTACATGCCCAGTGGTAGCAGCTTCTTCTACCAAGTTTGCTGTGTGTGTGGATCTGAGTTTTCATGCAGTACACTGGACCAGAGAGTAGCTACCAGGAAGAATAGATAGGAGCCTTACCATGTGGTGGGAGTATGTCTGTTTAGAAAATGTAGTACTGGTTCTATTATATTTGTGTAGATATTTATAGAGTTTAAGAATCTATGCCCTAGACCATCTATCGTGTTAAATATTAATACTGTGTTTTCCATACATTGCCCAGTGTATAAAAAGACCAATGTTATAGGTCCAGGGTCATTACTAGGTTCCTATACTGCTACCCCAGACTCATGCACTTGCTCCAATGTTCCACATAGTGGGAGATTGTGGACTGCACTTTTTCATGACAAAAGAGGGTGTTTATTGTGAGAGAGTGCTGTGAGCCTGAAGAAGCCCCGCATCCAGCTGGGAGCACTGATCTCAGCAAGCCAGCTGCCTTATTACTCATTACCATAGGGGCTCATTGTGGGTCTTACTGAATTTCTGCCTGAACCTCTCTTGTTTCAGCATCAGCTGCAAGCGCCATTTGTAGACTTCTGGTTTCTTGATATTTCCTGATTTCCAGTAATTCCAACTGAAAAAGGACAAATAGCGTAATCAATAGAAACACTGAGAACAGCTCTGAAAACATTGTCCCAGTAATCCTAGCCAGTCCCAGAAATCCATTAGCTGAGAGCTATTCAGCCTTTGACACCAACCACCAATTACCATGTGAGCTTTGTACTGAGACTCTATAAATAGGCTTACCGTACTATCCCTTCAAACTGGGACACTCATAAACTACGCAGGTTCTATGGCTGCTTAAAACAAGGTGAAATGCAGGCTTGAAGCCAGCCAGCCACAGAACCGTTACCTGTGTAATTCATGAGTCCCACTTTAAAGGGACAGTATGATAAGCCTATCTATATATAACATATTTTCATACCTCCCAACATGACCTATTCCAGGATGGGACAAAATGCTCTGTTCCTGCCATTCCCTCTTAATTTCTGATCGCCGTAACCTGTATTTAACTAGTCAATGGATGAGAAAAGGGTTTCACTATAGGTGATGGCAATCATATATTAGAAGGAAAGTCTAGGAGCAGAGCATTCTGTCCCATTTCAGGAGGGACGAAATGCTCTCTACCTGGACTTCCCCCTTAATATATGATTGGCATCACCTGTGTTGAAATATTGAATTGATAAGAAAGGTATTTCAACACTAAATTAAGAAGGAAGTCCAGGTAGAGAACATTTTGTCCCTCCTGGAATGGGTCATGGTGGGAGATATAGATTGTGTATATTAAATTTAAACCAATGGTGTATATTAGTTTTAAAGTAATACTGTCGTTTAATAATGCCTGGGTACTGTTTATACAGTAGCTCCACCTAATTTAAAGACAACTATTTTATAAAGTTTTCTTGTAGTGGAACAAAGACAACTTAAACCACCTTAAAATACACATAGAAAAATAAAATAATTTATCATGTCACATGCAAGCAATAGCATCAGCCTCTGTACTACTTACATACTGGGACAGGACTCAGGAGGACTCTCTGTGTGTGTCTCTATTTCTAGACCCAAATGGTTTAGTTGCATAAAAGTTTACACAGGACTCAAGACACCCAGGTGGGGAGGATGAGAAGCTGTGATCCCTGTGTCACTTACAGCTCTCTCCACCCTCCTACCTCTACTCTGGACAGAAAGCTCCTTCTGTAGCTCATGAAACATGATAGTCCTGTGTCTCTGCCTGCACTGCATACTGTCCTGCTCGCATTCTGGCTCTCGCATTAAGGGGGAAAGCTAGTGATTTCAGTGTGCTTTGGCCAGGAGGCCCCCCCTGACACAGGGTGGTCCGAGGTACAGTATGCCCTGCATTCCCCCCTTAATCTGGCTATTAATTCAGATAGTGAGATGTGGTGAACAGTAAAATATAACTTCTGTTTATAAAGCAGGCATTCCCAACCTCGCTCCTCAAGGCACACTAACAGTGAAGGTTTTAGTGATATCCAGGCTTGCACACAGGTGACTTAATTAGTACTTCAGTTATTTTGATTTTATTACCTGTGCTGAAGCCTGGATAGCACTAAAACCTGTACAGTTAGTGTGCCTAGAGGACAGAGGTTGGGAATGCCTGCTATAAAGTTATACATGTTGCATTTTATTTTTTACATTTTCTATTCATAGATGTGGACAAACGATAATGTGTGAATTGTAAAAATGTTACCTATTCTAATAGAGGTATGTTGCTGGGGCCTTAAAATTGCCACCAGCCATCAAACTCTGCATCACAATGCAATGTACAACAAGCAGGGACTAAAAGTGTACAGTCTTCTTGCATACAGCTGAATAGCAGGCAATGCTGCACCTGGTGGCCCCTAAGTATTGGTAAAAGGCAAGAGGGTGGTGCTCTGGGAAAGGAGCCCTCTTATGTAATATAGAAGGTACCAGGTAAGAAAGTGGGGAAACCATTTAAGAGTCTAAGAAAATTGGTATAAATATATTATAACTATTATTCTTAAACATGACTGAAACAAAATGTAAAAATGTTTCATTCATGTAAATCGAAAGTTCAAAGGGAAAGGTCATCATAAACAACTGAACAGTTTTGTTCCATGCACATTGAGTTCTAAGGGGAGTAGAGTGCAGCGTGGGACCACTAGACCCATCGGAAACACTGGCAGAATCAGAAAATTGGTATCCGTTCATATGGTCAACAATGTTAAGGTTGACGCTCATTAGGTCGAACGCTATTGGTCGACACTGACATGGTCGACATGGGTAAATGGTCAACACATGAAAATGGTCGACACGTGAAAGATCGACACATGAATAGGTCGACATAACTTTTTTTTTTTAAATAGATTTTTTTTTTTACTTTTTCATACTTTACCATCCACGTGGACTACGATTGGGAATAGTAACCTGTACCAAGCGCAGCGGTAGTGGAGCGAGGCACCTTGCCCGCAGCATGGCGAGCGAAGCAAGCCATGCGAGGGGACGCGGTGCACTAATTGGGGTTCCTGGTCATGTTACGGAAAATATGACACCAAAAACATTTCAAAAATCCATGTCGACCGTTTCACGTGTCGACCATTTTCATGTGTCGACCATGTCAATGTCGACCAATAGTGGTCGACCTAATGACTGTCAATCTTAACATTGTCGACCATTCATACCGGAACCCAGAAAATTAAATGGTTTATTTCAGGCCTGGCATACCTGTGGCTCTCCAGCTGTTGTGAAACTACACCTCCCAGCATGCTCTGCCATAGTTTTTGCATTTCTTAACCTGCAAAAGTGTAGCAGGGCATGCTGGGGCTTGTAGTTTCACAACAGCTGGCGAGCCACAGGTTGACCAGGCCTAGTTTATTTGATCCCATGGAACTTTGCCAGAGACTGTATTATTAGGTATGGGAACAGCTATCCCTAGTCATTACAATTTCTATTTATTTATTTAAGGTTCTATTGCTGTAATATCCCACTTGTTTGTACCCACAATCTACCTTCAATGAGGGACGGGTTATAAGTTAAACGTTGCAGAATCCCCACATAGCAACTGTAACCCTGCATGAATAATACTGTAGAGTAACCATTACTCAGAATACACATCTATATATACATTTATGTATCTCTATATTCTAGTGCTTTGCTTAAAGTTGAACAGCTGGAGACTCAACTTATGACCCATCTGCGATGCTCTGATCTGCCGCCTTTAGTTACTACTTTCACCCACTTAAAGGGATCCTAAAAGCTGCACCATCAGCTACTGGTGCTGGGTTCCCCGGTATCATGTGACAGACGTACCGTGGTCAGCCGTTCCAGTGCTGCAAATCTCTCTTCCCATGTTGCGGTGGATTTCTCAAAGGCTTCATGCTTCTTTAATAACTTTTCCACATCGTCTACACTATTTCCTACATGCTTTGTTAACAAATAAGGCTCCTTGGCAATCAACCAGGCTTCTGCCATGGAGGCATCTCTTGAAAACTGGCAGACTTCCAACACTGAAAGAAACACCGTGTGGTTACTACCCGGCAGGACACCAACAAAGGTGGCAACAGTTGCGCTCAAGGAGAGAACAGTTTCCTAATCCGTGACCTTTGCGTTTATTTTGCAGTGATGTCTCATTGATAACAGGTGTACATTGTATTTTACCATCAAAAATATTTGACACGGTTTGTCGTGTTTCTTCTTATGCATGACCAATAACGCAGAACGCAACATACCAAAAATATTAAGGGGTTGGAGCTGAAATGCCGGCGGTCGGGATGCCGGCAGTCAGAATACCAACCGCGGTATCCCGATGAATCCTGAACCTACCATCCCCCCCATCCTCGCGCAGCCTAACCCTAACCCTCCCCGGTGATGCTTTTGCACTTCAAGAGTAGCTCCCGGCCAGCGCAGCTTTAGCGTGCTGGCCGGGAGCTGCTCCTCACTCCCCAGCCCGCAGCGGCTGCGTGTGACGTCACGCAGCCACTGCGGCCCTCCCCCCCTTTCGGTCCGGCCACGCCTGCATTGGCTGGACCGCGCTTACGAAACGGCGGCCAAACGCCGCTTCACCCCCTCCCGCCCAGCGACCGCCTCTGCCCGACTGATCGCAGCCCTGCCACGGCCTCCGGCCGTGTGGCATGCACCGGCGCACTGCGGCGCAGACGCATGCGCAGTAGAAACCCGTTCGCTTGGCTGCGATAGACAGCAGTGAGTGAACGGGTCAGAATGACCCCATATATCTACTAAGTTGCCCACAACACATGATCTATCTGGCCAGTCAGAAGGAGAGGAGTCACTATACACTTATGGGGGCAATCATTATGTACAGGCAGATAACACTGATAATTATCTTATGGGACATACTATTTTATTAATAAATTAGTGGGAATATAATTTTTTTATTTTATTAGGCGAGCAATATTATTTATATTAAAGAGGCAATATTAATTATTAGTTGGTGTTTAAAAATGTTTTTATGATGTGAGCGGCATTTATATAGCCAGAAAATAATTATTTCCCATCATAAAAAAAAAAATTTTTTAAACACCAATTAACAAATCATTAATACGGACCTTTTGATATCATTAATCTTCAGATGGTGTTAGTCCATCCTATTGGAAAGAGATCCAGAATGTGAGGATGATATATATGGATCTTTCCACCTTCTCCAGCCCGTGCAGTGAGCATGTGTGAACTAAGGGGGGGATTCAGATCTCATCACTGCTGTGCGTTTTCGCACAGCGGGCGATCAGTTCCTAACTGCGCATGCGTATGCACCGCAATGCGCACCCACGTCGGACAAAAACAAAGGGCATCGCCGGTCAGTGACGGGATGGTGCGAAAAATCCGATCGCACGGACGTTCGCAAGGTGATTGGCAGGAAGAGGCCATTTGTGGGTGGTAATTGAGGGTTTATTGGGTGTGGCCGGAAAAACGTAGGCGTGTCCAAGCGTTTTCAGGCAGGGTGTGTGACGTCAGCACCGGCCCCGATCAGCCTGTTCTCATCGCACTGGAGGAGTAAGTCCTGGGCTACGCAGAGACTGCAGCTCGGCGTACACATGGGATCGCACACTTGCACGGCGGATTTACACTTCCCCTGGAGGCGGCGACTATCTGAACGCAGGACAACAAAATTAGCAGCCCAGCAATCAGATCCGAATCACCCCAGTGAATCATCCCAGTGTTTGGGAGCAAATGGTCGATTGTCATTTGCTCTCATCCATTACCAGATTTTAATTCCAACCAGCCAGATCTGACAGATGATCTGCCAGATAATTGTATAGTGTATGCCCAGCTTAAGATATGCAATCAATAAAAGATACTTTGTCATATGATATGTGCTTAAAATATGTTCTAAGAGAGTATATAAGAGAGCATATATATTACAATGCATGTACAAAGTTATTAAAGCTGCGTTAGTGGAAAAAAAAGGTTGACTTCATTATTATGTGTGATTGCTCTTTGTATTTTAGATTACATTCAATATAGTGAAAATATCCTCAATAATTTGCAAATGTCGCTTATGCGCTCATAACCACTGGCGTTAATTTACATGAGTTTACAGTTCTAGTATAATGCATGTACAGTAGATGGGTGTGAGAGAGTATAATGCATGTAAGTGGGTCTGAGTATAATGCAAGTTAAGTTAGTCTGAAAATGTAACCAATTGAAGTCTCCAATGACCCTAAGGGGTCATTCCGAGTTGATCGCTAGCTGCATTCATTTGCTGTGCAGGCGTATGTGACGCAATGCACACGCGCATCGTACTATTGCAACGAACGATGTAGTTTCACACAAGGTCTAGCAAAGCTTTTCAGTCGCACTGCTGGCCGCAGAGTGATTGACATGAAGTGGGCATTTCTGGGTGTCAACTGAGCGTTTTCAGGGAGTGTTCGGGAAAACGCAGGCGTGGCTGGGAGAACGCAGGGCGTGTTTGTGACGTCAAAACAGGAACTGAACAGTCTGAAGTGATCGCAAGCGCTGAGTAGGTATTGAGCTACTCTAAAACTGCACAAAAAAACTTTGTAGCCGCTCTGCGATCCTTTCTTTCGCACTTCTGCTAAGCTAAAATACACTCCCAGTGGGAGGCGGCATAGCGTTTGCATGGCTGCTAAAAACTGCTAGCGAGCGATGAACTCGGAATGACCACCTATATCCACAGGCTTTTTTTTACTAGCATTACGGTGTTTCGTGGTAATATTATCTTTTCTCATTGCTACTTGCTGTATTCACTTGTGTCTTCTGCAGGTAAAGCCATTGAAAAAGCTTATGAGAGCTTCACCGACATTCAAAATGATGGTAAAAATGCAAGTCCAAACACCAATAGCAGGCGTACTTGTATATCCATTAATAACAGCAGCACTGTCATGCCTAAAGAGTGTAGGTGCTCACAGGCAGGGCCCTCCCTACGCTCGGTCTCACACCTGCATTTTTCTTCAGCAAACTCGTATATACTTCTTCTGTTTTTATGTATGATTTGTTTAAATCGACTGTCCAGAGTGGCAGGATTTTATGGAACCTTACAAATAAGCAATGATGATGATGATGTACTCTCCCCATTAGGTAGCAATATTTTCAACTTTTACTCACAAATCGAAAGCCAATCCCAACGCTTCTCCCATTTCTCCATCATCTCTGTCCGTCTTCCTGAGAGTTGTTCAAGCTTTTCCTTTATCTGTTTAAAAAATAGTGAAGTTGGATAATGGCAGTAGGATAGATGCTTAGCAAACAATGTATATTTGGAATATACAATAAGTAAATAATTGAAAGAAATAATTGTGATATGGAGATTAATTGCCCCTAAATGGCAAAGTATCTGGGTCCAACTTTTTCTTCAAATGTTTCCTTATGGAGTCTCAGTTTTATTCTTAGATATTTAGAGATTGGTCAGGCCCTAATTCTAGGGTAAAAAAAAAATAGCGGAGATCATTAATAGCACTTGCAGCTATTAATTTTATATTAATATATGTTTGATATTAATATAAAATGCAGAGATCATTAATAGCACTTGCAACACAAAGCAGAGCAGCCTACTTCTTATCCTAGAACCTCAAATATTAGCAGCAAACCCTACAGTTGGATGAGACACTGGCACTAGCATATATCTGGGGGATAAATATACTGTACGTGGGAGTGAAACACAATTAAAAAGTGATGATGAAGGAAATAAACAAAAAATCACTTACTTTTTACTTAAAGTCAATGTTTTTTCACAATTCCTTAAAGATGGTTTTCAATCAGAAGTCTGCGTCGCCACCCCCTCTCCCCTTCCTACATCAATGATAGCTCTGCCACCGAACCATATGATGAGGCTTACAGCACTATTATTATTATTATTATTATTACCAGCTATTTATATAGCACACACATATTCTGCAGTACTTTTCAGAGAATATTTGGCCATTCACATCGGTCCCTGCCCCAGTGGAGCTTACAATCTATATTCCCTACCACATGTACAAGCGCACACATTCCTACTAAGGTTAATTTTTTTTGTTGGGATCCAATTGACCTACCAGTATATTTTTGGATTGTGGGAGGAAACCGGAGTACCCAGAGGAAACCCACGCAAGTACGGGGAGAATATGCAAACTCTGCGCAGTTAGGGCCATGGTGGTAATTGAACCCATGACCTCAGTGCTGTGAGGCAGTAATGCTGACCATTACACCATCCGTACTGCCCAACACTAGATCAACATTCTGGCAGAACACCAGTGGTGGAACTATCATTGATGCGGTTGGTGCAGCCCGAACTTCTGATAAAGGAATTATGAAGAAACATTGACCTGAATTCTTTTTTATTTACTTTATTATTACTTATCACCCAGATATATGCTATCACCAGTGTCTTATCCAACTGTGTTTTTTTCTATTCTAGGGGGCATGATTAAGCATAAAGGAGGACGTCTGCAGAAGTTGGCAGGCTGATAGACATGACTGCTCCATTACAAGACCAGAGCCCAGAGAGAGTGGACCTGTATTTTGTATACGCCTTCCCCTCCCTCTGCACCCCTGAGTATTAACTGGAAATGGTTGTATAGAGAAGCATGTACTGAAAGTGGGTTCTGCCTATTTTCTTAAATCTTATCTGAGTAAAGAACTCCATTTATTGGTACAACTAATGGACCACTGCTATTTGTATTTTGCTATACTCTGGGACAATGAACAGACTCGGTTACATATACAAAGACAAATAACAAAATAGTTCTAATGCATTTAATATATACTGTTAAACAATGGCAGTCAGTTAGTATATTACCTCTTCTGAAGATGGATGATGACGGGCCAGCAGAGTGTGACCTAATTCAACACATTTGGCGTAATTTGGGTTTCTGGCCTCAATTTCAGATCTCAGTTCTTGGTGGTACTTTATTAGGGATTCAACAGATGACACATCTCTGTGAAACAAAAACAGTGAAAGGAATATTTTTGGTAAATTGGATTAGCGTCTATAAGCTACATTCAGAGGTAGCCAGTTGATGGACCATTTATCAGAATGAATATAGGAACTGGTGACAGTTCAGAGATGTAAGAGAAGTATTTGCTGTCCAAATGTTTTTCTTTATAGGCGGTATGTGTTTTTAATTCCCTAGTAGTGCATTTAGGTGTCATGGTTATATACTGTATGTATAGAGAAACATGATATATGATCAGTGGTGCTCAGAGAGAGAGAGACATTAAATAATTGTTGGGGAAATAGTCAGGAGAGGTAAGTAGGTCTGGGGTCTGGTTATAAAAAGAGGTGATAAAGAGGGAAAGGAGGGATTGAAAGCAGTTTAGGGGCAGAAGAGCAGAGCTGCAGCAGGGTGATAACGAGCCCTGTCCCTCCTCCTAACACATGTCGTCATAACATCATGAGTGGGAGGTCCTGCTGGGACGACTAAGAAGCTGGATTACTTACCATAAAATCTGTTTCCCCATTCTATTGGGCACACTGGAGATGGTGGATTTAAGTGAGTGAGTGGGCACTTCCAAATTTGGTGCAACTCCTCAAAACCCTTTACTGCCATAAAGCCCCAAAAAGCAGACTGAGCAAACAAGGAAGAATAAGAGGAGTAGGACACCAACAACAAAACATACAACAACCAAGCAAGGAGTATAAGGGAGGGTCCAATTTTCCCCACGGAATCAGAGAAAAATGGAATTTACATTGAGTAAAAAACCCTGATTTATCTTTGATCCACTGAAGGACAATGGAGATGCTGGGATGCCACAAATCAGTCTCTAGGGGTGGGAATGTTATTGAATATCTCAGTGCAGAGCACTTTCCTTGTGAAGGTAACATCCTTAGCTGCAAAAGTACAGAATCTGTAAAAGCTAGTGAAGGTATACACAGACGACTGGGTTGCTGCTCTGAAGAATTTCACCAACACTTATCCCATGCTTAGCAACCCATGAGGCCCCAACTGACCTAGCGGAATGAGCATTCAAACTTTCTGGAAACTGAACCTTTTCACCCTACATAGGCCTGACAAATTATCTCCATAAGCGCAATAGTCTGTTTAGAGGCTGGCCAGTCCATTTTCAAAAAATAACATTAAACGACAAAACTCTTTTGTCATGTCAATATACACTTTCAAAGTTCTAACATAGCTTGAACGGAACCCCTGTCATCCTCAAGCTGTCCTGAAAAAGCAGGATATACGATCTCCTTATGAGCATGGAAACTTGAGACCACCTTGGGCAGAAAGGAAGATTTGGTTCTTCAGTATATATGGAATACTAGAAAAGGCTATTGATAAGTAAGGAGCCCAACTCAGATACCCTACAGTTAAAAAAAAATGGCCAACAGGAACACCACTTTCTAGGTTAGCATCTTCAAGTTAACTCTGTAATGGTTTACTTTAAATGGAGCACCTTGCAAAGTCCGCAGGACCAAATGCAAGTCTTACGGCACCACCACAGTAACATACATGCAGGGCCAACTGCTTTTTAAAAAAGAAAGACTGATAAGAAAAAAAACTTGAACCTTCTGGGGACCTAACCTAAGGCCTGTAAAAAACAGGAGCAATCTTAATGTTATGCACACCAGTGCCTGCAGGAATGTACTGGTGTTTGAACTGTTATACACACCAGTGCCTGCAGGAATGTACTGGTGTCTGAACAGAGAGGGATGCAAAACAAATGAACTCACAGACAGACTGGGAAATATGACATAACGTACACAGAAGGTGATAGGGTAACAAAACCAACACAGAGTGAACAGAGAAGCCCAGAGGCTAAGAAACTGGGTGTCTCCCTAGTATTAGAAATGCTCAGATGGAAAAAGCAAGATGTTGTGTTTTAATACGTAGAGAACCCGAAATGCTGTTGCTAAGGGCAACAGCAAAACCCTAAAGGGTTACCAACGGGTGTGGCAGTAAACTCCTTGGTCAGAGATGGAATAATAGACACAAGGAGAGTCTCCACAATCCTAATTCTCACTTGCAGGGCCCAGGTTCAGCTTACTGCCACTAAACTGACACATGGACGCCCTGCACAGTGAGAGAGGATTATGCAGGCAGGTCTGAAAGTACAGCCACAAACCTGCTGGGTTCACAGAATAGCAAAAGAACCTCAGCAGGCTAAACGACTGACTCCAGTCTTACTGCTAGGTCTGGATTGGCAGAGTGTAGTACCAAATGCCCAGGCCTATTTGCAGTAAGCAACAACAAAATACAAAGCTACACAGTACTGGCTAAGTTTCAGGAACTGACTAACCAACAAAGATTCAGCAGCATCTGCTTAACCTGAGAAGAGGCCTTATAAAGCAGGTGCTGTCCACGCCCCCCTCAGACCTCACAGACTGTGAGCACAAAAACCAGCACCGGATCCCATGCCTGTAACCACTGCACAGCAAAAGACCCGAACCGGAGTATCAGCTGCGCTCAGGTTACTCCGCTAGCACTGGTCTCCCGGTTGCCATGACGACGTGGCAGCACAGGGCAGGAGACCCTAACAGTACCCCCCCTCTGACGAGGGGTCAAAGAACCCCTACCACCGGGTTTATCGGGGAACTGCGAGAAGAAAGAGCGTATCAGTCTGGGGGCATGAAGATCACAACTGCGCACCCACGACCGCTCCTCCGGGCCATACCCCTTCCAGTGCACCAAAAATGACAGCCGACCCCGAACCATCTTGGAGTCAAGAATCCTTTCAACAACAAACTCCCTCTGGCCACGTATCAGAAGAGGGGAAGGTCTTCCTCTGGAAGAAGGATTACTAATCGCCCGTTTTAAAAGGGAACAATGAAATGTTTTATTGATACCCAAAGAACGGGGCAGATCTAACTGAAATGCCACCGGATTGATAACCCTGGTGATCTTATAAGGGCCGATGAACCGGGGGCCTAACTTATGAGATGGCTGTTTCAACTTCAAATTCTTGGTAGACAACCAGACGAAGTCTCCTAATTTGAAGCTGCAGGGTCTTTTCCGCTTATCAAAAACCCTTTTGGTCACTAATGACACAGACACAAGGGCTTTCTTCACTTTCCTCCAAATACCTCTAAGGACCGAAACGACAGAGGAACCACCAGGCGTGGAGTCCAGGGGGTCAAAAGAATTGGCCTTAGGATGATGCCCATACACACAAAGGAAGGGAGAGATCCCTGTAGCAGAGTGAGCCGCGTTGTTATAGGCAAACTCCGCCATTGACAGAAGAGCAACCCAGTCAGTCTGACACTTGGAGACATAACACCTGAGGAACTGCTCCAAGGTCTGGTTCACCCTTTCAGTCTGCCCATTAGACTGCGGATGGTAGCCTGACGACAAGCTGACAGAAATCTGGAGATCGGAACAAAATGCCCTCCAGAATTTGGCCACAAACTGGGATCCGCGGTCAGAGACCACATCAAGTGGCAACCCGTGGAGGCGCACAACATGCAGCATAAATAATTCAGACAGGCGTCTGGCCGATGGCAGCCCAACCAGTGGAACGAAGTGCGCCATCTTCGAAAACCTGTCAACGACAACCCAGATGGCTGTCATCCCAGAGGATTTGGGCAAGTCCACAACAAAATCCATTGAAATGTGGGTCCATGGCTTAGATGGAATAGAGAGTGGATGTAATGGGCCAACAGGAACCCCTCTAGGAGTCTTATTTCGGGCACAGATGTCACATGCCCGAACCCACTGATCCACATCCTTAGCCACCGAGGGCCACCACACCGCCCTAGATAGCAACTCCCGAGTTCTGGCAATACCCGGGTGACCTGCCGACTTCTTGGCATGGAATTCCAGGAACACTCGCTGTCTTAACCTAGGAGGCACAAACAAAAGACCTACCGGAAGGTCTGGAGGAGCCTGCTCCTGTGCTCTAAGGACTAATGACAAGAGGTCCTGGGTAATGCCCACTTTAATACATGATGGGGACACAATGGGCAACGGCTCCTCGGTGGTCTCCTGAATTGGAGCAAAACTCAGCGAGAGCGCATCAGCCTTGATGTTTTTTGACCCAGGGCGATATGTTATCAAAAAATTAAAGCGAGCAAAAAACAAAGCCCATCGTGCCTGCCTGGCATTGAGATGCTTCGCTGACTCTAAATATGCCAAATTCTTATGGTCGGTGAGAATTGAGACCACAAACTTAGCCCCCTCAAGCCAGTGTCTCCACTCCTCGAGTGCATCCTTAATAGCCAACAATTCCCGGTTACCCACGTCATAATTCATCTCGGCAGGCGAAAATTTACGGGAAAAGTAAGCACAGGGATGAAGGCGATTATCAGACACTCCCATCTGAGAGAGCACTGCCCCAATACCCATCTCAGAGGCATCCACCTCCACCACAAAAGGACGCTCTGGATCTGGGTGTCGCAGCACCTTGGCCGAGACAAATGCCCTTTTGAGACGGGCAAAAGACGCTTTGGCCTCACGAGACCAGTGAGCAACATCCGCCCCTTTCTTAGTGAGTGCCACCAAGGGCGCCACTATAGACGAAAATCCAGCGATAAATCGTCTATAAAAATTTGCAAAGCCCAGGAAACGCTGAAGCGCCTTCAAACTAGTGGGCTGCACCCAATCCAGGACTGCCTGTACCTTGGAACCCTCCATTTGGAAACCTTCTGGGGAGATAATATATCCTAGAAATGCGATTTGCTGAACTTCAAATTCGCACTTCTCCAGCTTCGCCCCAAGCCGGTGGTCTCTGAGTTTCTGGAGGACTAAGCGTACATGCTTCCGATGTTCCTCCAGGGAATGGGAGAAGATTAGGATGTCATCTAAGTATACAACTAAGAATCTATCCAAATATTCCCTGAGCACATCGTTCATGAAATCCTGGAAGACTGCCGGGGCATTACAGAGCCCAAAAGGCATCACCAAATATTCATAATGCCCTGAGTGGGTATTAAAGGCAGTCTTCCATTCATCCCCCTCTCTTATTCGGATTAGATTGTACGCACCGCGTAGGTCAATCTTAGAAAAAATGGTGGCAGTACGAAGCTGGTCAAACAAGACCGAAATGAGAGGCAGTGGGTATGAGTTTTTAATCGTGATACGGTTCAATTCCCTGAAGTCGATGCAGGGTCGCAATGAACCGTCCTTTTTACCCACGAAGAAGAACCCCGACCCAACTGGAGACTGTGAAGGTCTGATAAATCCTTTAGCCAAGTTCTCCTTAATGTACTCTGCCATAGCCTGAGTCTCAGGACGTGACAGGGAGTACAACCTGCTCTTGGGAAGCTTAGCATTCGGCAACAAATCAATGGCACAGTCATAGGGGCGATGGGGAGGTAGTACCTCTGCAACTTTTTTGGAGAACACGTCCGCAAAATCTGCATAACACCCTGGCAATCCTGGCAAACTTAGCTGCGAGAGCCTGACTGGAAGGCTCAAGCAACTCCTGAAACAATCAGTACCCCAACTAAGAATCTCCCCAGAGACCCAGTCAAATTGAGGATTGTGGGCCCTTAACCAGGGTAACCCCAACACCAATGGGGCAAAAGTACAGACAGTCACATAAAAGGACAATTTTTCAGAGTGTGTGGCTCCAATAAACAAAGAAATCTGGCTAGTGCAAGAGGTAATTTTACCCTGGGATAATGGTTCCCCGTTTAACCCACAAATCTCAATTTCCGACGCCAAGGGTACTAAGGGAACAGAGTGTTTCAGGGCGAATTGGCGGTCCATAAAAACCCCGTCGGCCCCACTGTCCACAAAGGCCTCAGTCTTGACAGTTTGACCGAGGATCTTCAAGGTCACCGGAATGATAAAAGTCTTCTTGGGAAATTCTGACTTCTGGCCTGACAGGATATTTCCCATCACCCTCAGGCCCTGAAGTTTTCCGGCTTTTCTGGGCATGATACTACCACATGACCCTTATTCCCACAGTACAAACACAACCCCTGCTGTCTCCTCCGCGTCTTCTCACGCGAGGAGAGGCGGGTAGCCCCAATCTGCATAGGCTCCTCGGAAAATTCCTCAGAGTCTGAGGTTCCCTTGGGAAAGAAGGAAACCTCGGTCTCCCTTTCAAGCCTACGCTCTCTCAGCCGTCTATCCACCCGGATGGATAACTGCATGAGCTGATCCAAGCTATCAGGCAAGGGATATTGTACCAGTTGGTCTTTTATCTGGTTAGAAAGACCTCTTCGGTACTGGTGTCTCAGGGCTGGGTCATTCCACTGGGTATCATGGGCCAACCTCCGAAACTCCGTACAGTAAACCTCAACTGGCCTTCGCCCTTGCTTAAGGATCGAAATCTGAGCCTCGGCTGAGGCCGTCTTGTCAGGGTCATCATACAACATGCCCAGTGCCGTAAAAAAAGCATCAACACTTTTAAGCGACGGACAGTCAGGCTGCAACCCATATGCCCAGACCTGTGGGTCTCCTTGTAGCAAGGAAATCACTATGCCCATCCGCTGAATCTCTGACCCAGAAGACTGAGGCCTAAGCTGGAAATATAACTTGCAGCTCTCCTTGAAACAAAAGAACTGCGAGCGATCTCCAGAAAAACGATCCGGAAGATTTACTTTCGGCTCCTTAACCCCTGAAGGTGCTGCTGCTGCGGGAGCTCCGCCAGCGGCCTGGGAGGTGTGCATTTTAATGGACAAATCATTAAATTGACGAGTCAGGACCTGCACCTGATCGACCACCTGTTGCAACGTATTTTGAGGGGTATGCTCCATATTCCCACAAAATTTCAACAGGAGTATTGGGCTGCTGAATATGTTATGCACACCAGTGCCTACAGGAATGTACTGGTGTTTGAACTGTTATACACACCAGTGCCTGCAGGAATGTACTGGTGTCTGAACAGAGAAGGATGCAAAACAAATGAACTCACAGACAGACTGGGAAATATGACATAACGTACACAGAAGGTGATAGGGTAACAAAACCAACACAGAGTGAACAGAGAAGCCCAGAGGCTAAGAAACTGGGTGTCTCCCTAGTATTAGAAATGCTCAGATGGAAAAAGCAAGATGTTGTGTTTTAATACGTAGAGAACCCGAAATGCTGTTGCCAAGGGCAACAGCAAAACCCTAAAGGGTTACCAACGGGTGTGGCAGTAAACTCCTTGGTCAGAGATGGAATAATAGACACAAGGAGAGTCTCCACAATCCTAATTCTCACTTGCAGGGCCCAGGTTCAGCTTACTGCCACTAAACTGACACATGGACGCCCTGCACAGTGAGAGAGGATTATGCAGGCAGGTCTGAAAGTACAGCCACAAACCTGCTGGGTTCACAGAATAGCAAAAGAACCTCAGCAGGCTAAACGACTGACTCCAGTCTTACTGCTAGGTCTGGATTGGCAGAGTGTAGTACCAAATGCCCAGGCCTATTTGCAGTAAGCAACAACAAAATACAAAGCTACACAGTACTGGCTAACTTTCAGGAACTGACTAACCAACAAAGATTCAGCAGCATCTGCTTAACCTGAGAAGAGGCCTTATAAAGCAGGTGCTGTCCACGCCCCCCTCAGACCTCACAGACTGTGAGCACAAAAACCAGCACCGGATCCCATGCCTGTAACCACTGCACAGCAAAAGACCCGAACCGGAGTATCAGCTGCGCTCAGGTTACTCCGCTAGCACTTGTCTCCCGGTTGCCATGACGACGTGGCAGCACAGGGCAGGAGACCCTAACACTTAATTAACCTAAAAAAAGTATACGTTTAACAGACCCAGTGATAAATCGTTGCAGAAACCAGTCCCTAGCCTTTAACATAGTCTGCACCACATTATCCACCAAACTCTTGGCCTTTAACAGCATGACTTCAACAGTCATGACGTTAAAGCCAAACAGACAATGCTAGGGGAAGGAAAGGACTCTGAGTCAACGAGTCTATTCTTTGAGGAAAACTCAATGGAGGCATGTCTAGACGTCTAGCACATGCAAGTATTAAGGCCTACTTTGGAAATATCAGGATCAGGATTACCCAGTGCCTTTTTCTTTTTACTTCTTTTTGAGAATCCTATGTAGCTAGTGGAGGGAACTACTGTAGTAAATGAGGGGATACTTCCAAGGGATCACCAGCATATCTAGCAGCATAGCTGGTCCTGGAACAATAATTCTTGACTTTGAAGTTCAGCCTGGGCTCCATTTTGACATCCAACTTACCCTATTTTGTAACCAGCCAGCTGTTGCAAAAACTTGGGCTTGAGGGACCATTCCCCTGATGTAAATCCTGCCTGCTTAAATAATTGGCTTACCATTTTTGACCACTGGAATAAAGATAGTGGTCAGAGCAAGAATGTTATTCTCTGCCCACCAAAATGTGGTCCCCCTCCTAGTTTGTGAACTCGTGGTACCTTATTGATGGCTCAGATATACCAGTGTATTTGTGTTGTCCATCTGACCTTTACTGCTCACCCTGAGATAGCGTATAGTGCCAGAAGCTTCATCACATTGATTGGCAGAGCTGCGTCCTCCTCTGATTACCTGCCCTAGAAGTTGGACTGGAATTCCACAGCCCTACAACCTATGAGACTGGATTCCATAGTTACCAAAATCCAATCCCAGATGGCAAATGGTCAGCACTTGCTAAGATTGTGGCTGCACAGCCAACATGGAGACAGGGAGATAACATGGGATGCCAAATGTGCATTGGACTTGTCCATCTTCCTGAGCAGATCCAGGTGACACACTTAAGAGAAAAACTGAGCAAACTGGACTGCCTTGAAGGCTGAGACCATCTTACCCAGAACCTTCAGGAGAGCACTGATATTCTCTGCCGCTTTAACAAAAATTTGACATGATTCTGAAGAATCTTGTCCTCAGGTAGAAAAGCTCTTTGTAGCCTGGTGTCAAATATTCTTTACAAAAAGAGTGGAGCACATCGGATTTCACATAATTTATAATCTAGCCACAAAACTTTCATATGGTCTAAAAGAACAGCAGGAGACTTCAACTTTATAATCAAATAATCCAAATAAGGGATAACTTTGATACCCCTGTTTCTGAGAAGAGCTACCATTACTGCCATCACTTTCATGTCAATGCCAAATAAGAGAGCTTTGAACTGGCTGTACTGACTAATGTCCTTCCCAATTGGGCACTTGCAGTTATGTGTTTAATGTATGAAGACACTAGAAACTGTCACTACTCAATGAATTACTGGTTTTAGAGATTACATTTTAGAACTGGCCATCCGAAGGTGCAGGTTCATAGACTTTAGAAAGGACAAGAGGAAAAGACAAAAAACCCTTGTTTGGGAGCACTCATTTGAAAAGATAAGGATAATATGTATAGTGAAAGATATTAAGACATAGGGGTAAATTTACTAAGCTCCCGATTTTGACCGAGATGCCGTTTTTTCATCAAAGTGTCATCTCGGTAATTTACTAAGCAATAATCACGGCAGTGATGAGGGCATTCGTAATTTTTTGCAAGTCCAAGAAAAAAATTACGAATGAATATACCATCGGTCAAAACGCGGCTGTTTAAGTATGAATCTCGGTAATTTACTAAGAAGTGCAAAGCAAAAAAAAAAAAAACACTGCCGTGAAAAATTACAACTCGTAAAAAAGTGCTTAAAAAAAACAGACCTGCTTTTTTTTTCCGTGATTGGATAGGCATGCAGGGATCCATGAGATCCGTGCATGTATATCAGTGGGAAGGGGTGGGAAAGTTGTTATTTTATTAAAAAAAATTGCGTGGGGTCCCCCCTCCTAAGCATAACCAGCCTCGGGCTCTTTGAGCCGATCCTGGTTGCAGAAATATGGGGAAAAAATTGACAGGGGTTCCCCCATATTTAAGCAACCAGCATCGGGCTCTGCGCCTGGTCCTGGTTCCAAAAATACGGGGGACAAAAAGAGTAGGGGTCCCCCGTATTTTTAAAACCAGCACCGGGCTCCACTAGCTGGACAGATAATGCCACAGCCGGGGGTCACTTTGATATAGTGCCCTGCGGCCGTGGCATCAAAAATCCAACTAGTCACCCCTGGCCGGGGTACCCTGGGGGAGTGGGGACCCCTTCAATCAAGGGGTCCGTCCCCCCCCAGCCACCCAAGGGCCAGGGGTGAAGCCCGAGGCTGTCCCCCCCATCCAATGGGCTGCGGATGGGGAGGCTGATAGCCTTTTGTGATAATGAAAAGATATTGTTTTTAGTAGCAGTACTACAAGGCCCAGCAAGCCTCCCCCGCATGCTGGTACTTGGAGAACCACAAGTACCAGCATGCGACGGAAAAACGGGCCCGCTGGTACCTGTAGTACTACTACTAAAAAAATACCCAAAAAAAGACAAGACACACACACCGTGAAAGTAAAGATTTATTACATACATGCACACAAACATACATACATACTTACCTTATGTTCACACGCAGGTCGGTCCTCTTCTCCAGTAGAATCCAAGGGGTACCTGTTGAATAAATTCTACTCACCAGATCGCGGGTCCCAGGCTCCTCGGGGCATCCATTTGTAATCCACGTACTTGCATAAAATAAGAAAACGGAAAGCCGAGCCACGAACTGAAAGGGGCCCCATGTTTTCACATGGGACTCCTTTCCCCGAATGCCAGAAACCCACTCTGACTGATGTCTAAGTGGGTTTCTTCAGCCAATCATGGAGCGCCACGTTGTAGCACTCTCCTGATCGGCTGTGTGCTCCTGTACTGTATGACAGGCGGCACACGGCAGTGTTACAATGTAGCGCCTATGCGCTCCATTGTAACCAATGGTGGGAACTTTCTGCCCTGCGGTTGACCTAAAGTGACGTCACCGCTGAGCAGAAAGTTCCCACCATTGGTTACAATGGAGCGCATAGGCGCTACATTGTAACACTGCCGTGTGCCGCCTGTCATACAGTACAGGAGCACACAGCCGATCAGGAGAGTGCTACAACGTGGCGCTCCATGATTGGCTGAAGAAACCCACTTAGACATCAGTCAGAGTGGGTTTCTGGCATTCGGGGAAAGGAGTCCCATGTGAAAACATGGGGCCCCTTTCAGTTCGTGGCTCGGCTTTCCGTTTTCTTATTTTATGCAAGTACGTGGATTACAAATGGATGCCCCGAGGAGCCTGGGACCCGCGATCTGGTGAGTAGAATTTATTCAACAGGTACCCCTTGGATTCTACTGGAGAAGAGGACCGACCTGCGTGTGAACATAAGGTAAGTATGTATGTATGTTTGTGTGCATGTATGTAATAAATCTTTACTTTCACGGTGTGTGTGTCTTGTCTTTTTTTGGGTATTTTTTTAGTAGTAGTACTACAGGTACCAGCGGGCCCGTTTTTCCGTCGCATGCTGGTACTTGTGGTTCTCCAAGTACCAGCATGCGGGGGAGGCTTGCTGGGCCTTGTAGTACTGCTACTAAAAACAATATCTTTTCATTATCACAAAAGGCTATCAGCCTCCCCATCCGCAGCCCATTGGATGGGGGGGACAGCCTCGGGCTTCACCCCTGGCCCTTGGGTGGCTGGGGGGGGGGGGACCCCTTGATTGAAGGGGTCCCCACTCCCCCAGGGTACCCCGGCCAGGGGTGACTAGTTGGATTTTTGATGCCACGGCCGCAGGGCACTATATCAAAGTGACCCCCGGCTGTGGCATTATCTGTCCAGCTAGTGGAGCCCGGTGCTGGTTTTAAAAATACGGGGGACCCCTACTCTTTTTGTCCCCCGTATTTTTGGAACCAGGACCAGGCGCAGAGCCCGATGCTGGTTGCTTAAATATGGGGGAACCCCTGTCATTTTTTTACCCATATTTCTGCAACCAGGATCGGCTCAAAGAGCCCGAGGCTGGTTATGCTTAGGAGGGGGGACCCCACGCAATTTTTTTTAAGGATTTTACAGTGTTTAATTTAAAAAAAAAAAAAAAAAATGAACCCCAGCACGGATCACACAGATCCGGCCGAGATTCATTGTAAAAAAGTCGGCAGTGTTTTGCTAATCACTGCCGTAAAAATAAAAATAAAAACACGAATGACATCGACATCGGAACAAAAGAAAAACCCGAATACGGCAGCTTAGTAAATCCGTCGTAACAAATTCAAAAAGTTGCAGTTTTACACTTTCGATGTCATTTGTGATTGAACTTTGACCTGAAACGGGAAAATACGAATGTTAGTAAATTTACCCCATAACCTTTATTTTAATGTAATCCTTGAATAAAAAGAAATTTTGGACAAAAAATTGGGACTCGTGTGTGTAAAAATCTTGTTTAACATTTTTAGCAAATGAGGTACAAGATGATAAAGATGGTGAAAATATCAGTGGAGTAGTAAGGGATACCAAATGGTCTCATTGAGATACAGGGTATCCAGAAAATCACTGTACTAGCCTGGATTATGGATATCACTGATAGAGGCAGTAATACTCTTTTCTGGAAATACCATTTCATACCATTTTTGTGCTGATTTATGTAAAACACAGTAAGGAGAGTGTGACCCTCTGTTCCCCCTTATTAGCGGCCCACGGCCATACTACCCTGAATACGCCCGATCCTGTCCGATCTCGGAAGCTAAGCAGGTATGGCCTGGTCAGTATTTGGAAGGGGAACCTCCTGAGAATACCAGGTGCAGTGGGCCATTTTTAAGGGAGAAACCTACATCCTATAAACCCCTATACACACTCTCTAATCTGGAAAAACTATCTCAGACCATCATGGTATTGATTCATTAGAGTACAGAAAATAGAAGTGTCTCTCCCTCTCTTTTTCCATTTCTTATTGATAACGGCCCACTTCCATACTACCCTGAATACGCCCGATTTCATCTGATCTCGGAAGCTAAACAGGCATGGCCTGGCCAGTACTAGGACGGGAAACCTCCTGAGAATACCAGGTGCAGTGGGCCCAGTGTTACCCACCCCACCA
This sequence comes from Pseudophryne corroboree, assembly GCF_028390025.1. Lineage (NCBI taxonomy): Eukaryota > Metazoa > Chordata > Amphibia > Anura > Myobatrachidae > Pseudophryne > Pseudophryne corroboree. The sequence goes on from NC_086455.1 coordinate 23,380,367, forward strand.
CATTAAACCCCCCACCCCCCCTTCCACCAAGGGAAGCTCGATCACATTCCTTGCTCCACCCTTCTCGCATTCCCCTTGAGATTTACCTTGACCTAACTCAGAATTTTGCCCATACTGCCTCTATCAGTGATATCCATAATCCAAGCTAGTACAGTGATTTTCTGGATACCCTGTATCTCAATGAGACCATTTGGTATCCCTTACTACTCCACTGATATTTTCACCATCTTTATCATCTTGTACCTCATTTGCTAAAAAGGTTAAACAAGATTTTTACACACACGAGTCCCAATTTTTTGTCCAAAATTTCTTTTTATTCAAGGATTAAATTAAAATAAAGGTTATGTCTTAATATCTTTCACTATACATATTATCCTTATCTTTTCAAATGAGTGCTCCCAAACAAGGGTTTTTTGTCTTTTCCTCTTGTCCTTTCCAATTGTAGTATAACCTACAAAATTCCTGGGAGCACCGCCAATCATTAGCAGTTCTAGAACTACTTAATAACTGCATGTATATTGGTATGTCATTGTTAACAATTATTTTGGTACGTTAGTAATATTGTTTAACTAGTGCGGTTCCACAAAAAAACATGTTTCTTCATAGACTTTAGATTCAGAATCAGCCTGAAAGAGCAGACTGGATTTTAAAACTAGAAAAGGGTTGGAGTAAAAACCTAATATTTCTTTGGTCTTTGGGAACAGTGACAATAGCACCTGCTGAAAGCAATCTTTGAATTGATGAATCCAGGGCCAGATGCTTTTTTGTATGCTTCAGAAGACATTTGAAAAAATATATATATTTGGGAAAGGACTCATGAGTTCTGTAATATAACCTCTGGTCACTAAACCCCTTACTCAAATGTCTGAGGTGGATTCTACCCACCTTTCTTGGAACAATAACAGATGGAACCCCTCCACAGGCTCTCCTTGAGAGGGTTCTTGCTCGTCATGTCTGGAATTTGTCAGATGGCATAGGAGGACTGCTTTCTTTTTTTGTTATGTCCCATATGACCTACCAGAACCTGACCCCTTAAGACAATCTGTTGACTGAATCTTCCCTGAAGCCAAAAGGACCATAATGGATGAAAGACCAGCTCTCTAGACTTGGGAGCAGAAGAAGGAGGAAACAAGATCTTCCCTCCAGTGGCCATCATATTATCCAACTCCAAAAAGAAGAGCCTCTAAGGATTTTTTAAAATCCTCATCAGCCTACCAAGTTCTGAGCCAGACAGTCCTGTGTGCAGCAATCATCACCCCAAAAATATGAGTATCCAAATGAGCTGCATCAATGGCTGCCTAGCAAAAGTAGACTGAAGCCTTCCTCACGGATCCCAACAGTCAGAATACCAATGCCGCAATCCTGATACTACTCGGAATGCCGACACTGGCATCCCATATAGGGTTACCAGCAGAGTTAGGCTGCAGGGGGAGGGTTAGGTTTAGGCTACAGAAAGGGGGAGGGGGTTAGGTTTAGGTACCACCGGGGAGGGTTAGGGTTAGGCTGCAGGGATAGGAGTGTTAGGTTTGGGCTGCTAGAAGGGAGTGTTAGGGGGCCAGTGGGGGAAGGTACATTTTCAGATCATCGGGATGCCGCAGTCGGTATTCTGACCACCGGCATCCCAACCACTGGCATTTCAATCCCAACCCGCATTCAACAACCTAACTAATCCAGACTGAAATCAAGATGGGCCTGAGTACCACCAAAGCATCCTAATCTGAATCCTTAAAAGAGGATATATTCAAATCTGCACCTTTACACGAGTTGAGTAGACCTGAAAAAAACCTTTTCTGGGCCAAGCAGGTAAAAGCAGTGCCCAATAACCTTCACAAAGTGCCCAATAACCTTCCCAAAGAAGAGTACACCTGAACTAACTCCTGGCCAGAGCAGATTAATTCCTGTGCCCAAGTAGGCTGTTCCGACACTGACGAGGCTGCATCTGGCAGAAAAGCTGAGCTGTAGCTAGGCTGAAAGGTAGAGACCAAAATTGGTAATGAAGAGACAAGACTGCAAATCTGAGATGGAATTGATGACCTTTCCAGATAAGGACATGCAGGTATACATCCCTAATGTCCATGGAGACTATGAACTCCTCTTGTTCCATGCCGCTTATGAACAACATCAATATCAAAGCCTCTATCTCGAAAGTGTCCCACCAAACCTGGGTGTCTAGGGTGTGGAAAATGTGCCTTTGCTGCCTTCCACGTGGTGCGGATTATTGCACTTGAAAATTAGGACATAAAGCTATTCCCAAGAAGTAAAAGGACCAAATCTAGGCCCTTCATAGTCAGGAGCATGAAAGAATAGCAGATAACCCCTATTGTCTGAAAAATAATTTTATCTATTTCAGGTCCACACAGGTTCTACATAACCCCAAAACTTGGATTCCTCCCTAGTGTGAATATTTCTGACTTTGGGGGTTATGTAATAGGTTCTGAGAATGGATTTTGGAACCAGCATGATTTTGGTGACCTCACCGTTAATTGCAAATCAGCTATTAGTAATATGACAGGTTTTGCTTTGGAGCCTATTACATAACCCTTCCTTGTCTAACCAGACTGCAGACATTTTCATAGACTTCTTAAACCAATCCAATATGTTAAATTAGGACTAAAATTCCCAGAAGCAATATATGTACTAACTTTAGGTACCAACCTTATTAGATGACTGATGACTTAAAGAGAAAAATAAATCAATAAGAAATAAATGAAAGATAAACTATTTATTCTGCCATAAGCAGCCCTCCTGCGAGCATTTAGAAAAACCTGATGTCCGGCAGGATAAGGATTATAGATTAGGAGGAGTTGCAGACTCCAGACTTCTGTATGAAACAGAATTATGGAGAAATTCTGTTTTGTTGCACCTGTGTGAGCTTGCAAGTGTTTACTAAGGCAAAGTTTATATACTTGTACACTTGGCAATCCCCTACCCCAAAGAGTAACAAACAGTACCAAATACTTTGTGCAAATATGCGGCCCATCAGCTAAATATCCTCTGTAAAGTGCAGTGTAATATGTGTGCACAATGTAAATAACTGTTTATAAATAAACAGGTGACTCCAATGAGGTATATTGTGCCTTGGGGCGGGATGTACTAATACTAAAATGCTGTCAAACCTCTGAAAACTGATGTTTTTGGAGGTTTGATCGCATTACCCATACACGACGCCTCATGAGAGACTCCCAATTTCATGTGTGAAAGTACTGCAAACAGCGCCCGGCCCCCACCCCATTGGTGTTGGTTTATGCCTTAGAGGACTCGGACGCTCGCATTTGTAAAGCACGGTATTTTCCACCGCCTCCTGCTAGCTACTGTAGCCCTCCATTCCCAGACGCTCATGTATTTTAAAAGCACGGTGTTTATACATTGTCCTGTACATTCTTCCTTTTACACAATTACTGTAGTTGCGTCTCCATACACATACAGTACTCCATACTTTTTCCACCGCCTCCCGTTACGCCTACAGTATTGCCAGAGCTGTAGATCAATCCGCTGCTATACTGTACGATCGAAAGTACTGGATTAGTGGAGCATTAGCCACACAGTGGTGGAGATGTGTAATGCATGATGAGTATCTAGATCGCCTCAACGCGCCTACCTGTGATTAAACTCAGCTATCGCCTTAGCGTGACTAAACGCCCGTCTCGGCGGAGAAACAGTCAAGATAAAGGTGGCTACATCTGTATTTACCAAGATCTGGAAAGCAAAGCAAAACTTTCTGGAGCTTGTACCCGATATTCAATGAAAACTATGGGCTTCTTTATGCATAAAACTCCGACAGATATCCAATAGGAGCCCTCCCATTGTCCCCTGTGGCTTACGCATGTGCAGTAAGAGTCTGAGGTCATAACCTGGAGGTCCTAACACCACAAAGAAGAGCTCTTATTGGAAGAGCTATCCTTTGCGTAAATATACGGCATTCTTTATGTATACTGCGTTAATAAATACCGATAAACAAGCGTTGGGATGTATCGCATGCAATATGCAATGCGTGATATACACAGTAAGTATGCCCTTACTGTGTATAGGCAATAGCTGCCCTTCTAAAGGGCCCTACACATTTACCGATTACACTGAAAGATATGAACGATCTCGTTCATTAATGAACGAGATATAGTTCATCTCTTTCAGTGTGTAGGCACCAACGTTGAACGATGCGTGGCCCCGCGCTCGTTCATCGTTGGTGCCGGCTCGTTTATGCCTGGATGCCAATATGGACAATATCGGCCATATTAGCATGCAGGGTTATGGGGCAGGGTGACGGGGGGAGGGAAGAAACTTCACTCCCCCTGTCACCCCGCCCCTGGGTCATCCATCGGCCGTATCGGCCGTCGGGCACCTCGGCGGCAAATCCGTCAGTGTGTGGGGACCTTAAGTTATCATGAATACCTCTACATGCACTTGTAAACAATGTGACATACAAAGTAATTTTTTTCTAATTAAATTAAATACCTAACGCTCTATAACATTTTTTAATTGTGCTATGCTTGGCAATTAATATTTTAAATGTAAATGTTTTTATGTATGACGCCTAACACTCCTTTAAGTCAATACCTTGGTCTTTCCTGGGTTTCAATATGTCTTATCATACTTTCCATCCAGAGCATTAAATCTCGAACCATGCTGAAGAAACTGAATTTCTCTGAGGCACTGATCAGTTCGTTGCGGCGACCACTACAGGCATCCAGTAGGGCTTTCCATGCCTCCTCCACTTCCTTCTCCTTCACCTGGATGTCCACGGCTTGATCTCCTGCATAGGCAGTGTAAAGACGTGCTGCTATGTCTTGGAAAGTCTGGACCTGTAATGATATAAAAGAACTCTCTTTAGTTTCATGTTAAGTAACAAACCACAGAGGGGGCGCCATTCAGCAATTTAGGTGCGCCAAAAATAAATTATATCTTAGCTCCCCAACCTAAAAACATTGTGGTGCCCCTAGTATAGTGGCTATAAAAAAAGTCGACACAGGCTTACTGAAATTGCTGCGTTTTGTGATGCATAGCCTGAAATCAATACGAATACTGTCAGGCATTTTTGCGCATTTACTGTGACCTTAGAACCAACACAATGAAAGTGAAAAGCAAACAGACAATTTTTAGGAAAACTTTGTGAAATACAAAACCTGCATATGGGGGTTCATCCACAGCTACGCCTTTTTAGAGACGTAACTGTTGCCTATGCTGGAGGGCCATGGCCGGATTAAGGGAGGGGCGACAGGGGCGGTTGCCCTAGATCCCCCACACACTAAGGCGCCCCCCATCATCCACAGACTCTGTCGGCTCCAGGAGAGGCTGGGGGCTGTCCAGCTGCTCCAGGAGTGTTGGACAAGACTCCAGCATGACGAAAACGGGGGTGTGGATCTCTGACTCTGCATTGTGCTGGAGGCCACACCCCCTTGTCATCAAGCCAAGCCCCCTTACTCCGGTATGCTGTCTCTCTGCAATAGTGGGGGCCTAATCTAACCCTGTAGAGGGCTTGTGCAAGGATATGCAATGATAATGACTCATTTTCTAATTGCATGATCTTCCCTATAGATTATGGGGTTTCGGGAGAATACTGCAGTCTTAGTATTTTGATGATACATTGATTACTTTTACTTCTCTTATTATAAATTCACAAAGAAATGACGGTGCCCAAATAGTGGTGTATGTACCTGTGACCCAATAAAATGAATATCCCTTTCAAAGGCTGAGTGTACTCTGTGCAAGGACTCTGCAGTGTGTACGTCTTTGCCAAGCTCTTCCGGTAGGTCCTTGTGCTTCTCCTCAATCATGCTCAGAATCTCAGTGCCGTCATAGAAGAATTTATGAAGATCGTAAGACGCAGACAAGAGCTGGATGCGGGTATCGATCAGCTCCAGCAAATCGGCCCAGCTCTCGTTTAGGTTGTCTTTCCATTCTGCAATCATCGCAGCTTCGGAGTGACCAGCATCAATTAGTTCTTCAATCAAGATGTTCACATTGTCAATACGTTCTTGCCCAATTGTTCCCGTCTCTTTGGCAAAGTCACGGAATTTGTCTCGCAGCACCTACAGATTATATCATTAAGGAGATAATGAGAATGTTTGATGTAGCGCTCTGTAGTCACTGTTACATGCATATAATAACATGTTAACATCTGAAATCTGTGTAGGATCATTGCTTCAACCCAAGCACAGCAGCTAGCTCTGACTTAAGAAAACCTCTCCCACTCCATTGCTCTGCTTCATACTCTGGGGGGAGATTTATCAAACCTTGTAAAGAGGATAAGTGGCCATAACAACTAATCATATTCTAGCTCTCATCTATGTAGTACATTCTGTAAACTTATAGCTACAATCTGATTGGTTGCTAAGTGGCAACACCCCCACTTGTCCTCTTTGAAAGTTTGATAAATCTCAGATGAGAGAGCTATGCAGTATACTGTTAGATAATCTGAGACACTTTGGGATGGGTTGGGCTTCGGGTAACCGACGTTTGGGAACCTGCTTGTCACCATACCGACGTCTGTATCCTTAGCTTTAGATTGGCAGCGGAGGGGGGGGGGGAGTGCAACGAAGCCCCTTGCGGCCTTGCTTCGCTCGCCACGCAGTGGGTTCGGTGGCTCACTGCACTCGCCGGTCACATAACTACATCCTCTTTGGGATATGGCTAGTTAATATACTGTATATACTGTGCACATTATTTTTACTGTTTTGCAGTACAGCGAAAAGTTTCTGAAAAGCCATTGACTGTGAATGAGTAAACCTACAGGGATGTCAACTTTTGGGAAGATTTATTCCAACAACTACTGTACATATATAGGTTTGTAGAAAATATAGATTTTTGCAAAATGTCATCTACTGAAAAGATGAGACAATCCTGTAAACTTGCCATAATAAGTGGAATACAGTACATTCCTATAAAAATCACCATCAAGCAACATTTTATTAATCATCTTCTCACCATTAGGAAGTTAACAGATATTTCCTACATTGATACCACCAGTGGCGGATTTTTCCTATGGGCTGCAGGACTGCTGCCAAACCAGTAAAATCTGCCACCCCCAGTGAGCCAGTTGCAGTCTGTGACTGTACTGACTTCACTGTGACTGGCAGTGACTTACTACTGGAAGGTCTACCTGTCAGTCACAGACACACAAGGCAGTCCAATTGGGAGGTGTATCCTCCCTCCGGGACTGCCAGGTCGGTCTGTGAGTAGCAGACAGCATGCTTCCTATGGAAAGCCACTCCCTGCTTATCAGCCCTAGCCAACTTCTATGGGCTGCAGCAGATGCAGTCCTTAGAAGCCAGTGTTTTGTGCATGTGCAGTCCCGCTGTTGCATTTGCGCATGCACCGGTCCCTTCCTATATACAGTATTGTAAAGGACATATGTACACTTACAGTCACATGATCTAAATCTTGACCCATTTCCTGAGATGAAGCCTTGATGTCTCTCTCAGCAATCCACTGCTCCAAGTCTTCCACTTCACGCTTCAACTGAAACATGTGATAGATGTTGTCAAGATTCTGTCTCCGCTGATCTGCCACCTCCCGCAGTGCTGCGTACTGCTTCTCTAGGTTTCCCTGGTGTCGAATTATCTGTTCACTACAAGGTAAGACAAGACAAGGTAAGTTTGTTTTTTTCCAGCTATACTCTTTCTTTTGGGTGGCCTGCTCATATTTTCTGCATCCATGCTGAATGTGCGAATTATACTCAACTAATGGATTAAAATTAAAATATCAAAGTCCAAACACTGGTGTATACAAATAATTTATTAAGAATGTGTTTTAAATTGTCATATAATCTGTGGCTCATGAGTTCATTAAAAATAGTAACAATTACAGTAACAAGAGTCTTGTTAGTTTTACATACCCATCAGGATGTTCTAATGCCAGAAGTTTCTGAGACTGATCTGCCAGATCTTTGACATTTTTTCCATATTGTTCTATTCCATGTTGCAAAATCAGGTGCTTCTTCAACATCAGAACCACGCTTTCCTCATCCTGCTCAACAAGGAGAAGAAAAAGATACTGTGAGGGCCACATTTGCATGTAAGGTGACCAACCAAGGGAAGTATTGGCCCTCATTCCGAGTTGATCGCTCGCAAGGCGATTTTAGCAGAGTTACTCACGCTAAGCCGCCGCCTACTGGGAGTGAATCTTAGCTTCTTAAAATTGCGAACGATGTATTCGCAATATTGCGATTACAAACTACTTAGCAGTTTCAGAGTAGCTTCAGACTTACTCGGCATCTGCGATCAGTTCAGTGCTTGTCGTTCCTGGTTTGACGTCACAAACACACCCAGCGTTCGCCCAGACACTCCCCCGTTTCTCCGGCCACTCCTGCGTTTTTTCCGGAAACGGTAGCGTTTTTATCCACACTCCCATAAAACGCCGTGTTTCCGCCCAGTAACACCCATTTCCTGTCAATCACACTACGATCGCCGGAGCGAAGAAAAAGCTGTGAGTAAAAATACTATCTTCATTGTTAAATTACTTGGCGCAGTCGCAGTGCGAATATTGCGCATGCGTACTAAGCGGAATTTCACTGCGATGCGATGAAAATTACCGAGCGAACGACTCGGAATGAGGGCCATTGTTCTTTAACTTAACTAATGTTAATCTATTTTCTGCATTGATTGTCGCATGCTCTGGACTTGAACCTTAGGAATGTCAGGGACCTATCTAATGAGGTATATAAGGCCGGGGTAAATATTTTTGGGCCAAAATTTGTGCTAAGAGCCTCACTTTTACTCCATGTTGAATTGTAGAGTTTATTATAATTGTTCTGGTTGCCAGTGTTCTTAGTGTTTAGTGTGCACCTGCATTTTATCTTTTTTTTCTGTGCGGCACTACGAGTCTCAGCATTGTAGCACCTCTTATTATGTCTGGAATAGGGTGTCCAGTCCAGCCCCCCCCCCCCCCCCCCCCTTCCCCTTAGAAAGTGATTGCATACACGGACGCTCAACCCCCTCACATAGGAAGCCATATAATCAGACGGAGAAACCACACCTGCCACAGAGTGCTGCAAGTTACGATAGTGCGACCAATAATTGCGTCTAAAGATGCATCAAATGGTATTTCACCATCTACGGACAGTCTCAGTACTTGCACATTCGGACGCAAGGATACACACCAGGTAAGAACTTTGTAGTGGAATTTTGCGTGAAAGTCGCAAACAAGCAACAGCCAATAGCTGCAGACAAAGACCTGGAATCAGCCCCAAAATTAATAGAGGCAATCACTGTTTTCACATTGCTTAAAAGTCTATACCCTGCAAATTGTGAGATGGTATACAACATTTATCCAGAACTGAGGACTGACGCTGTTTCTAAGGTACCACACTGGAAATAATGCACTTCCTGACCCTACATTTGATGTGTTGACAGCATTTTACCTGTTGGCTGATAAGGCATCGAAAACTCTATATGTAGGGTGGCGACCATCAAACGTGGCATGTGGAACACTTTATAGTGATACACAGAAGGTTCTACAGATTTAGCAGCTAGGAGCAATCCTTAAGTTCCAGATTTAAATTTAGAACTCAATATTTTATAATTAACAGAAGAGTTTTTATTTATTCAGTTACAGATAGCAAATAATACCAATAAACCTGAACTGACCGATTTACATATGAACGCAAATCAGCTCAGTGCTGCGTCATCGGTTGAAGTGGATCTGAGAAGCTATGCTAAAGCTCTTCCTCCAGCATAGTATAAGAAGCCTGGGCATGATAGCACCTCTTAATATTAGTAGTAGGGTGTGCAGCCCCTTTTTCCTCTATATTTGTGTATATATTGTACACTGGATGGCAAGGCTTCCTTCCTCTGGTATTGGCGCCCCTCCCATTTACCCTCAGGTGTTTTAATTAGCAATTGTAAGCTTGTGAACAGGGCCTTCCTACATCTATGTCTGTTTTTACCCAGTTTTGTTCTATTACTCTTGTTCTAATTGTAAAGCGCAACGGAATATGCTGCTCTATATAAGAAACTGTTAAATAAATAAATAATAAGGTTCCTGCATTTCAGATCACACATTGATAAGGGCACTATTTAAAGGTAAGACCCAGATAAAATTATATAATGCGACAGTATTAGGAATGTTAGGGACCCATGTGATGAAGTCACCTGGTCGTGACACATGGGCCTGCATATTTGCGCAAATGTGTGCTAAGAACTTCAATTATACTCCATGTTAATTGTGAGGGTTTATTTTACATTATTCTTACTATCAGTATTCTTAGTGCTAGGAGGGTGCATCTGCATTTCTCTTCCTCAAAGCTATGCTAATGCAGCAGCTGGTGTCTCAGTGTTTCATGTCTGCCACCTCCATTCAAAGATGCAACATCGGTGGTACATCAGGAACATCGGTTGCACTGCCAGACCTAGAGCAACCCTATAGTGGCTCAGAATGACCCTCACAACCAAGAGCTGGGGCAAGTAGCACTACGTCTGAAGGCACAGTCACTGGCTGAGACAAGCCCCAAAAACGGTCGTGATCAGTGGTGGCTCCAGAGCACAGTCCAAAATTCAAACAGGGGAGTCGCACCAACTGCCAGTGAGTCCCGGCCGGCGATGATTGGCAGTGCATGGGGTGGCAGTTTGGGTGGCTCCCATATTTGAATTCTGGACTGTGCTGCAGCCTTATCATATATTTTATATATAGTAATGCACTTTCAGGTATTTTTCTGTGGCAGGCATAGTACCACTTTACCAATAATACTGCCACGTCCTGCTGAATGATTAATGCATTTAACCAGCTGGCTGCATAGTTCATTCACCTGCGTACAATGGGTGTCATTCCGAGTTGTTCGCTCGTTGCCGATTTTCGCAACGGAGCGATTAAGGCGAAAATGCGCATGCGCATGGTACGCAGTGCGCATGCGCTAAGTATTTTAGCACAAAACTTAGTAGATTTACTCACGGCAGAACAAAGAATTTTCATCGTTGAAGTGATCGGAGTGTGATTGACAGGAAATGGGTGTTTCTGGGCGGAAACTGACCGTTTTTTGGAAGTGTGCGGAAAAACGCAGGCGTGCCAGGATAAAACGCGGGAGTGTCTGGAGAAACGGGGGAGTGGCTGGCCGAACGCAGGGTGTGTTTGTGACGTCAAACCAGGAACGAAACGGCCTGAGCTGATCGCAATCTGTGAGTAGGTCTGGAGCTACTCAGAAACTGCTACGAATTTTCTATTCGCAATTCTGCTAATCTTTCGTTCACAATTCTGCTAAGCTAAGATACACTCCCAGAGGGCGGCGGCTTAGCGTGTGCAATGCTGCTAAAATCTGCTAGCGAGCAAACAACTCGGAATGACCCCCAATAACTGTGGTATATTGACGACTTACCTTTGGCGTTTCATCTCCAATCATATAAAGCTGTTGCTCGTCGATCCAAGCCTCCGCTTCACTGGCATCCATATAGTATTGCTGAGCCTCATTTGCCTGGTTAAGGGATTTCTGTCTGTTTATTGTTGCTGCGTTCAGCTGATCCCATTGCTCTTGCAGGAACTGACACTGTTTTCTGATTGGTTGAGAGTCAACATCTGGTTCATCTTCTATAGTCTCTGCTTTTTTAATAACATCGTCTACCCTTGGCCCATGACCTGCGATTTCTTTCTGCAAAGTCTAAAACACAAGAATGTTTGATTGCTAACGTTTAAAACATGGCCAGATATGCAGAACTAGTCAAATCGACCAGGGTCACCTCAGCTTACCCCATCCTTACCCTTCCCTGCTGTACTTACCGGGCCTCCTGCCCTCTACTAGTGATCTATCCCGTCTCCATGCATTGGGGAGGCACTCTCATTGCACATAGTAGAGATGAGACAGACCACCGTCGATAAGTGCTTGGGGGTCTATTCATGAAGCAGAGAAAAGTGTGGAAAAGTGAGCCAGTGGAGAAGTTGCCCATGGCAACCAATCAGCATTGAAGTAACATTTAGAATTTGCATACTATAAAATTATACAGAGCAGCTGATTGGTTGCCATGGGCAACTTCTCCACTGGCTCACCTCCACTTTTTTCACTGCTTCATGAATAGACTGCTTGATGTGATAAACATCTTGTAGCTAAACCTTCGTAATACTCGCAGGTTTTGGAGATATGAAATTATTATTTATCAGTGTAATGATCCATCACTAGGTGAGGTGTGGCCTTAACTAGAAATGACCACCAGACGTACCTGGTTCTTTTTCAGTAGCATCTGTACCATCTGAAGATTAGTTCCGTAATCTTTGGACTTTGCGAGGGGCATCCTCTCCTGAATCCAGAGCTGGAAGCAGATAAATAACTTATCAGAAATGATTTGATTGGTTGGGCGCAAAAATTTTGCATTGCTGTTAAAAGTATAAAGCTCAATATAAAACGTATAAATGATACAGTAGGAAGATATGAAAATGGTAATACCTTCAATAGCAAATCCTGGCAATGGTGAGAAGTAATGTTTGATGAATTGTTTTCACAGCAGAACGGTATTATGTATCACCATTACTAGGATTTGCTATGTTTATTTTTTAGCCAATAGTTTAGTGGCTGCACCTATAATCTGACCGAGCAGCAGGGGCGCTTTAAGAGAGGAGGAAGCCCGTGTTCAGCCTCCTCCGTTCAGGCTCCCTCCTCTCTGCCGGCACCGCTGAGAGTCTGAGCTCTAGAGGGCTCAGACTCTACTGCGCATGCGCCGATCTCCGAGAAAATGGTGCGGTGGCCATTTTCCCTGTGATTTCTGTACTGCGCACGTGCAGAACTCCGTGAAAATGGCCGCTGAGCCATTCTCATGGTGTTTTAACAGCGCTGCGGATGCCGGCGCTGGAATCTGGAGGAGTGAGTATTTTAAAAATGGGTGCAGTGTGTGCGGTGGGTGCCCCCACTGGACTCAGCTGGAGTACCAAGCTTGGGACCTGATTCAGAGATGTACTGTAGCGTATTGCACAGCTGCACGGACGTGTACAACTACTGTACAATGGGCTTAATTCAGCATGGATTGCAATTTTGCTTTTTAGCAATCTGGCCGATTATCGAGAGACTGCGCATGCGCTACGTACGCATTGTGCTTGTGTCAGAGCTGCGTTGCGATCGCGATGTGCTCACAAAATGAATGTGAAGCAATCACACAGTGATTGACAGGACGTGAGCGTTTAGGGGTGGTAATGGCATTTTGAGGGAGAGGTGGCTAAAACACAGGCGTATCATGGCCCTTTGGGGGCGTGTCTCTGACGTCATCTTCGATCACTTGCATGCAATATCATGTGCAGGTCTGTGGGGGCTCTGGCTTGGCGCAGACTAAATTTAGCCCTTCGATGTTCCCGATTTTGCGTATAGATTGCAAAGCATACACAGCTGCGTATGCTTCTCAATCAATGCAATGGGCGTCTTTCCATTTCTGGGCGGCAGCTATCTGTGCGATTCTTTGCAGTTGAGTGTGTAATAAATCGCACTTTAAGTATCAATAGCGATCCATGCCATACTTGCCTACCCACCTGGATCTGCCAGGAGGCTCCCGAAAATCAGGTGGCACTTCCGCCCCCCTGGAAAGGTAGGCAAATCTTCCAGATACAGCCTCACTCCCACAGCCCCACAACAGGACCCCCTCATAGTGGGCGGTCTGGGGAGGCCAATCATGCGATTTGCGCTGAATTGCGTTATCGTAGTCCCGCCCTCTGCTAGTCAATGCTGGTAATCAGTTCATTGACTAGCGGGGGGCGTGGCTATGATGACATGATATGCATCCACGCCCCTGTGACGCACACTTGCGACTAAGTCACACTCCCTGTAATACCAACCTGGCTGGCCCCTTCCGCATGGGGCAGCCAGATAGTCGGTAAGTATGATCCATGCTGAATGAGGGCCAACATGCTGATGCTGCAGGATGCGTCTGTAGGAAAAAAGACACCGCCTGCATCCATCACAGATCCAAATGCTGCATCCAAAGATGTAGCATCAAATCACCATGGTGACCCATGACCATCTCAGTAAGCCTCAGCTTACTCAGCTTGGTCCCCGGAACTCCTATTTCGGGGGCCAGCCTAGCCTCGGTACTACTACAAAACAGGGACGTCATGCCCCCATTTTGTAGAGCAGTCACCGTCCATGCCTCCAGCTCCACCTGCCAAATGCTGCAGCCTATCAATCATGAAATGCACTTAGCATGCCACTGAGAATGTCTATGTTATTCCAGAGTACGTTTCTGTATTTGTAGCCTATTCATAACCTACAATAAATGTTCGCTAAATGAAATAAGAACTTACAGTTTCATCAGCCAAGTCCCGATGCAGTTGGTGAACTTGCTTTGAGGACTGCAGTTTTCTTTTCCTTTCTTGCATTGGTGCTTGAAGTTGCAGGAACCGTACTTTAACATCTTGTTCCTTTTCACCAAGTTCATTGCCTGTATCTTGCGATGGTGCATCTGGGACAACTTCATCCATTTCTTTCTTCTTCTGATCTATCTTGTCCTCAGTCCTCTGCAGATATAACATTCAAATGGAACATAATGGTCTATGGAACCCTAATAAATCTATAGCCACATTCATGTGTTCTTAATTAATGGAACGTGTCATAAGGAGACAATCATGTGTATACAGTAATACCAACAATATCTGCACAATAGAACTCTAACAGGATGCTGAAGACACGGGGGAAAATTGTACAATTTAATGACAAAGTGAAATGCACCATGGCCCTCATTCCGAGTTGTTCGCTCGCAAGCTGCTTTTAGCAGCTTTACACACGCTAAGCCACCGCCTACTGGGAGTGAATCTTAGCTTATCAAAATTGCGAACGAAAGATTCGCAATATTGCGAAAAGACTTCTCTGTGCAGTTTCTGAGTAGCTCGAGACTTACTCTTCCAGTGCGATCAGTTCAGTGCTTGTCGTTCCTGGTTTGACGTCACAAACACACCCAGCGTTCGCCCAGACACTCCTCCGTTTCTCCAGCCACTCCCGCGTTTTTCCCAGAAACTGTAGCGTTTTTTCCCACACGCCCATAAAACGGCCAGTTTCCGCCCAGAAACACCCACTTCCTGTCAATCACATTACGATCACCAGAACGAAGAAAAAGCCGTGAGTAAAATTCCTAACTGCATAGCAAATTTACTTGGCGCAGTCGCAGTGCGAACATTGCGCATGCGCACTAAGCGGAAAATCGCTGCGATGTGAAGAAATTTACCGAGCGAACAACTCGGAATGACCCCCCATGATCAATATTAAGTTCTTTTGACCGGTTGTTTTGAATATATCTTCTGTACTATTCCATTAAAGGAACTAAAAATAAGTTTCATGTCAATCCATGCTCCGATGCTCAAAACTAGTGATGAAACCACCTTTAAGAGAAATTCCCAGCATAAAACAGCAATATTAATTCGTAGAGCTCTCCATCCTTCTCCTCCAGCTACCACAGTCAGTGTTGTTTAATTCATATTATGCGCGTTGAAACTCGTGTTTTGGTTTCGGCTCTAATTTCATTGCCGTGTTTTGGTTTCAGTTTTGCAAAACTTTCCTCAAGTGCTTTGGTTCGGAATTCGGATTTAAAATCCGAATCTTGATTTTGGATTTTTTTGAAAATCGGTAAAACAGCAAAAATCATGTCATTTTTGCAATCCTAACCCCGAAATTCATATTTTAAATCCAAATTCTGAACCACAGGAAGATCCGAACCAGGATTCGTTTCGGTTCAGATCCCCTCAGGAAATCCGAGCCAGGAACTCGATTTGAATCGGATCTGCAAAATATGGATGGGTTTGGATTTCTAAAGAACCAAATCACATATCTCTCTAGCTATTTATTCTGGACATTGAGGTTTCAGAGAGACAGACCTATGCTCCTGACCAAACTGTGGCCATCTGGTGTAAAATGCATATGTCACTCTTAAACTGGTAGGTTCCACACCCCTCAAATCACATTTTTATTAAAACATTTTGGATTCAGTTGTCTTGCTGATTTATACACCGTTTTGCTCAATTCTATGTTACTTTGGCGGAAATGTATCAAAGTGTGGAGAGAGATAAAGTGGAGAGAAATAAAATGGCAACCAATCAGCTCCTCGCTGTTCTTTACAGATGGTGTTTGAAAAATGGCAGGAGCTGCGTGGCTGGTACTTTATCTCTCTCCAAGATTTTGATAAAGCTCTCCCTTTACCAAAGAATAAAACTTGTTGATAAATGGAGCCCTAAAAGTGTAATAATATTACTGATAACATCTAAGCCTTTTGTTGACTATTAAAGCACCTGCATTATTTAAAGTGTATTTAACACTTACGTATAGTGGAGGCAGCCATTTTGTCAGATGAACAATATTCATGACAGTACAGTCTGTCAACAAACTAGGGACTGATGTCATCTGTGAGATGATGTCTCAGTCATATTACCAGCTCCAAGTAAATTGATTGGCTGCATCCTCTTGGATATTTCAGTTCACAGATAGACTTAGGAGGGGTATTTATCAAAGCGTATAGAGAGAGAGAGAGAGAGAGAGAGAGAGAGAGACACACACACACAAAGTTGAGAGAGATAAAGTACCAACCAATCAGCTCCTGTCATTTTTCAAACACAGCCTGTAAAATGACAGTTAGAAGCTGATTGGTTAGTACTTAATTTATCTGCACTTTATCTCTTTTCAACCTTTGATAAATATCCACCTAGGTCACTTTTGGTAGTAATAAAAATATTAGGAAAATGAGCCGTCTATTCAAGGACAATACAAAATGTTGCCCTTACCTTGTGCTTATTGAGAAGAATATTAACACTTGTCAAGTCCTTTCCATAGTCATCGGATGTTACCTGCTGCTCTATGTCATTTGTCCACTTTGCTATGTCTGCAAACCTTTGCTCATATAACTCAGAGCGGTGTGCATCAAACAGAGACTGCTCTTTCTTCAGGGTTGTAGACTCCAGCTCATCCCACTGCTCATGCAGAGCACTAAGTTTTCTAGAGATTAGTGGGGCAAATTGTGGTTTTTCCTGTGCCAACTGCTTTTCTTCCTGATGAAAGAGAAAATAAGAATGATATATTTTAATAAAGTTTGCAAATTCAAACAAGCATTGGTTCAACAAGATGATCGCTGAGCTTTTGTGTGATTTATTCTCTATATGGCGTGGAAAGAGGGCACTTTGCCTCGTTCTGATGCTCAGAACAGGCCTCACTCCCTAGGACAAGGAGCAGGTAGGTTTAAGAATCCTGCTACTTGCTACAGCAAAGGAACACAGCTGACTAATTAGTTGTGTGAAGGAATAAAGGTTTGTGGGAACCAGTGGGTGGGGCTTATGTTGCCAGTTAGTGGCCGGATGACAGAGAGGGCCGGTGTGGGCTAAGCTAGTTGTCGGGGAAGCCATGTTTGCTGAACAAATGTGATAACATTTGTGAGGAATATAGAAGCCATCCAAGGGAACAATCGGAGTGAAGAGTCGTTCTTTGGCCCTCATTCCGAGTTGTTCGCTCGCTAGCAGATTTTAGCAGCATTGCACACGCTAAGCCGCCGCCCTCTGGGAGTGTATCTTAGCTTAGCAGAATTGTGAACGAAAGATTAGCAGAATTGCGAATAGAAAATTCTTAGCAGTTTCTGAGTAGCTCGAGACTTACTCCTACACTGCGATCAGCTCAGCCCGTTTCGTTCCTGGTTTGACGTCACAAACACGCCCTGCGTTCGGCCAGCCACTCCCCCATTTCTCCAGACACTCCCGCGTTTTATCCTGGCACGCCTGCGTTTTTCCGCACACTCCCAGAAAATGGTCAGTTTCCGCCAAGGAACACCCACTTCCTGTCAATCACACTCCGATCACATCAACGATGAAAATTCTTCGTTCGGACGTGAGTAAATCTACTAAGTTTTGTGCTACAATACTTAGCGCATGCGCACTGCGTACCTTGCGCATGCGCGTTTTTGCCTTAATTGCTCCGTTGCGTGAAAAATTATATGTACACACAGCTAGAGATAAATCTCAAACTGTATATATATCTGGCGCTAAAATGCAATGTATGGTAATGATTTACCAGATGGTGATCAGTAAAAATCGTGACCTTTAGGGCTGCTGAGCAAAACAGCTGGTTAGGCTGAACAACTAATTGAAGTACAAAGAAGGAAGAAATGCTCTGCGCACCAAAAATCACTTGGAATTAATTAATTAATTAATTAAGTGCAGTCTAGCAAGGAGAATGATTGACTCAATGAAGCTTGACCTTTTTTATAATAAAAAATATTTTATAAAACAGTTAATGACACAGAACAAAGTATATGAGACAAACAGTACATATATATACTAGGTGCTTCATCGCGCCCTACGGGCGCTCTTCACACCGTCGGAAGGGGCTACGCCCCCTTAACCCCTGCACGCCTTTCTGGGGTTCAATATATGGAGTATTACCTGCATTCCTAGTTTTGTTAGTGTTTGAATATTGCACAATGAAATGGCGTCCGATGATGAAGGGGGCGTAGTCCCTTGCAACAGTAAGGGGTTTGGGGAGTGGGGACCGCGGATGGGGGAGGGGGTATGAAGGCGCTGTGGGTGGGGTAGGAGCAGGGGTGTCGCAGGTGGGGGATGGCAGCTGCAGGGCTGTTTCGGATGGAGGAGGGGTTCCGAAGGCGCTGCAGATGGGGAAGGGGTGGGTGCGGGTGTGCAGTGGATGGGGGAGGTGTCCAGGGGGCGCGGTGGGTGGGGGAGGGGTGGATGCGGGGGTAACGTGGGTGGGGGAGTGGCGGGTGCGGTGCTGTTGCGAATGGTGTAGGCGATGCGGATTGGGAAGGGCCTGCTGCGTGGGTGGGGTAGGGGATCCAAAGGTGCAGCGGGCGGGGGAGAGCCAGATGCGGGGTGTGGCGGATGGGGGAGGGGGTCCGGAGGTGATGTAGGTGGTGGAGGGGCGGGTGGCATAGGGGGTCTGGAGGCGCCGCGGGTGGGTACCGGGGGAGGGGGCCGGGGGGGCGTTGTGTGTGGGGGAGGGGCAGGTGGGGGAGGGGAAGATGCTGGGCTGGATGGGGGAGGGGTTCCAGAGGTACTGCGGGTGGGAAAGGGTGTGGCGGGTGGGTAGGAGGTGTGGAGGCGTTGCGGGTGGGAGAGGGGGGGGGGTGCAGTGAATGGGGTTAGGGGTCCGGAGGAGGGAGGTTCCGTGTGTGTTGAGGTGTGGGGTCCGTAGGTGCTGTGGGTGGGGGTGCCACGGGTGGTGGAGGGACAGGTGTGTGGATTTGCGGTGGATGGGGTCTGGAGGTGCTGCAGGTGGTGGAGGGGTGTGTGCGCGGGTGGGTGCGGGGGTGCAGCGGATGGTGGAGGTGGTCCGGGAGTGTGGGAGAGGTAAGGTGCTGTGGGTGGGGGAGAGGCGGGTGAGGGGCTGTTGCGGATGAGGGAGGGGTTCCGGAGGCGCTGCAGGGTGGAAGGGTGCAGGTGTTGCGGGTGAGGTAGGGGGCCTGGAGGCGCTGCGGATGGGGGTGCGGTGGATGGGGAGGGGCTGCAGGTGGTGGAGGAGCGGGTGGTGTAGGAGGTCCGGAGATGCAGTGGGTGGTGGAGGGGTGGGTGCTGAGGGTGGGGTAGTGGGTCCGAAGGTGTTGCGGTTGCTGGAGAGGTGGGGGTGTAGGGGATGGTTCAGTGGGTGCAGCGGATGGGGGAGGGGTGAATGCGGGGGTTCAGCGGATGGGGAGGGGGTTAGGGGATGCGGGAGGGGTGGGGGTGCTGTGGGTGGGGGAGGCGGGGGAGGGGCTGTTGCGGATGGGGGAGGGGTTCCGGAGGCGCTGCTGGTGGAGAAGGGTGCAGGTGTTGCGGGTGAGGTAGGGGGCCTGGAGGCGCTGCGGGTGGGGGAGGGAGGTGAGGGTGCGGTGGATCGGGAGGGGCTGTAGGTGGTGGAGGAGCAGGTGGTGTAGGGGGTCCGCAGGTGGAGTGGTTGGTGGTGGGGTGAGTGCTGCGGGTGGGGTAGTGGGACCGAAAGTGTTGCTGTTGCTGGAGGGGTGGGGGTGCAGGGGATGGGTCCGGGGGTGCAGCGGATGGGGGAGTGGGGGAGGGGCTGCTGCAGATGGGGGAGGGGTTTGGAAGACACTGCGGGTGGGGTAGGGGGTCCGAAGGCGCAGTGGGTGGGGGTGCCACGGGTGGTGGAGGGGCAGGTGCGGGGGTTTGCGGGGGATGGGGAGGGGTCCAG